>NW_024040041.1:33582762-33877694 GCF_014851395.1 Micropterus salmoides | reverse complement strand
TAAGCATCCAATTAAATACACAAAAAATAAAGTAATAAATAAATGTAGGTAGTAATTAAATTATACAAGGAGACATAAATGTATATTTTAATTAGTGCCTTTACTTATTCCTTTGTTATAATTACCTTATTTGTTTATCAACTTTATTTATTACTAATTTTTTAATGTATTTATTTAGTGTGTGTTTTAATATTTTTCTGTTTTATTCTTCCTTTGTTTTTATTACCTTATTTATTTTCACCCATGGTATTTATTTCTGCCTGTCTTTTTAAATTTTTGTATGCATTTCTGCCTCATTATGCAAATGAGGAGGGGCTGTGTCTCAAGGGGTCATCTTCTCTGCTATTGGTGGACCGTCACAGGAGAGCTCCTACTCTGCCTGCAGACATCAACGATCTTGCCCCTCACACAGTCAGATGGCTTCCTTCAGTGCGCTGAGGTGTTTAACAACTCTGAAGACAATACTACCAGCAATGTCTTCCTTCTCTTTTCACGTAGACTCCGACAGACAGTGCTTTCAGTTTGCTGCATGCATGGACACAGAACTGCGGTATAGGAGAAGCACACGGTCAGCTGGCTGCAGCTAAATCTGGAGTGCACTCGTATTCAATTCTGTATGGTAAATTCAGTTTTAACGGAGCAGCGAGCTGACAGGCAGAGTTAGAGACTTTTTCTGTCTGTTTCTCTCTTTACAAAGACGCATGTTGCAGTCAGAGTCTTCTCTGAGATGCGAGCACACATACAACACAATTTATCAAATTACACAACGGATATACAGTATGAAAATAAGATTGATTGGATTATACTCACAGGAAGTATAAAACCTCTTACATGGTCTATTAAAAGTAAAGTAACACAAAAATGTCAGGGAAATTACTTTACTTAGATTTAAGTACTGCAGTTGTACATTTGAAATACCTTCCTACCTTTCTGATAGGAAGCCTTCTTGAGGTGGTATAAAATTTCTTCTTATATTCTGATTTGAGTTGTGGACAACTATGACCACATGAATTAAAAAAACATTTCACTGCCCAAGTCAGCTATAACACAAGTCTTGTTCATCAGACTACATGCTGTACAGTATTTGTGGACAGATTTTGTCCCAGGATTTCTTATGCATTTCTTCTTCTTCGTTGCATGATTTAGAATAATAAGGTGAGAATGGGTCTATTCTGAGTTCATCCTGCACTGCAGCAGCTAATAAAGTCCATTTAATCCCAAAACGCTTTTCTTTTAGGCAGGCTGGAGCAGAAAACAACTCACCTTTCTCAAGTTGTACAGTAATGTCACATGTGTATGAAGGTGGATCAAACAAGCTAATCTTAAATGTCAAAGTAGAGAGGAGCCTAGTAGGCCTATTTATTTTCATTCATTACACAATATGAATAAGCTATGCAGACAGTTGTAAAGAAAGAACATCTTTTTCTTCTGTTCTCTACTTGTTATAGTTACACAGTATTAGGGGTGTGGGCTGTATTAAAAGTATCCACTGTTCTCCCATGCTCTAACACACAGTAACGATGAAATGTGTGCTGTTCTCACATTCTTCCTCTGTATGTACACATAAACAACAAGGCAGGGAAATATAAAAGGAATTTATTTTATTGTTTGGGTACATTATTGTTCAGTGTACATGTCACATCTGAAACAAACTTTACGTGCTTGATAACTCTCCCACCCCGCAGACATCTACACGTCAATACCGATTTATATTCATAGCGGCAAGTGCTATGTAGCTCCACATAGGGGACACAGGAAGTGACATATAGCACATTCATGCGGCGTCGGAACCGCGTAGGAAATTCACAGCCGCACCGGCAGAGCTCCAGAATGTGCAACTCGGCCGGCTCACGCGGACGCGCTTACAAGTGCGAGGGCCCGCCCAACGCTGCTTGCAGCTTTAATTTTTTTTTTTTTTTTTTTTTTTTTTTTTTTTTTCTGCAAAGTAGGCCAAATGACATGGCCTAAACATACTCGAAAACTCACCAAAATTTGCAAACATGTCAGAACCGGTGAAAAATTTCGTATTCTACAAGTTTCGCACATGGGCGTGCAAAATGACTCGCTAGCGCCACCTAGAAAATTGGAAAATTAGCCCCTCGTTCACGTTCAACCTACATGTACGAAATTTTCTGGGGACATGTATCGTCAAGACGCACAAAAAAGCCTCAAGAACCCATAGCCTAAAGTCAACAGGAAGTCGGCCATTTTGAATTTTATGGCCATTTTTGGATGATTTACACACTTCGTACTTTAACGAACTCCTCCTAGGGATTTAGTCGGATCGACGTCAAATTTCTGCTGTGCCTTCTAAAGGCATTGACGATGAAAAGTTGTGCTATTTGCGCGTTTTCGTCAATGGGCGTGTCCGTGGCGTCGATGATTCGCAATGAAACAGGAAGTTGTTGTAACTTCAGTGTACATGCTCACATCTGGACCAAACTGTACATGTAGGATGAGAGTCCCGCCCTGAACACATGTACATGCCGACATTCACCCACAGTCATAGCGCCACCTGCTGGCAACAGAAAGTGACCTTTAACGAAGCAGCCCCCGCCGCACGTTTCACCTACGTGCACGAATTTTCTGTGGTACGTGTATCTTGTCCAGACGCACAAAAAAGCTCTTGGAGCCATAGCCTAAAATCAACAGGAAGTCGGCCATTTTGAATTTTACGTCAAATTTTGGATGATTTACACACTTCGTACTTTAACGAACTCCTCCTAGGGATTTAGTCCGACCGACCTCAAATTGTGCTGTGCCTTCTAAAGGCATTGAAGATGAAAAGTTGTGCTATTTGCAAGTTTTCGTCAATGGGCGTGTCCGTGGCGTGGCGTCAAAGATCAACTCTTCGCCATGACACGGAAGTTGTCGTAACTTCAGTGTACATGCTCACATCTGGACCAAACTGTACATGTAGGATGAGAGTCCCGCCCTGAACACATGTACATGCTGACATTCACCCACAGTCATAGCGCCACCTGCTGGCAACAGGAAGTGACTTTTAACGAAGCAGCCCCCGCCGCACGTTTACCTACGTGCACGAATTTTCTGTGGTACGTGTATCTTGTCCAGACGCACAAAAAAGCCTCTTGGAGCGATGCCTAAAATCAACAGGAAGTCGGCCATTTTGAATTTTACGTCAAATTTTGGATGATTTACACACTTCGTACTTTAACGAACTCCTCCTAGGGATTTAGTCCGACCGACCTCAAATTTGTGCTGTGCCTTCTAAAGGCATTGAAGATGAAAAGTTGTGCTATTTGCAAGTTTTCGTCAATGGGCGTGTCCGTGGCGTGGCGTCAAAGATCAACTCTTCGCCATGACACGGAAGTTGTCGTAACTTCAGTGTACATGCTCACATCTGGACCAAACTGTACATGTAGGATGAGAGTCCCCCCTGAACACATGTACATGCTGACATTCACCCACAGTCATAGCGCCACCTGCTGGCAACAGGAAGTGACTTTTAACGAAGCAGCCCCCGCCGCACGTTTCACCTACGTGCACGAATTTTCTGTGGTACGTGTATCTTGTCCAGACGCACAAAAAAGCCTCTTGGAGCGATGCCCTAAAATCAACAGGAAGTCGGCCATTTTGAATTTTACGTCAAATTTTGGATGATTTACACACTTCGTACTTTAACGAACTCCTCCTAGGGATTTAGTCCGACCGACTTCAAATTTGTGCTGTGCCTTCTAAAGGCATTGAAGATGAAAAGTTGTGCTATTTGCGAGTTTTCGTCAATGGGGTGTCCGTGGCGTGGCGTCAGAGATCAAGTCTTCGCCATGACACAGGAAGTTGTTGTAACTTCAGTGTACATGCTCACATCTGAACCAAACTTTACGTGCTTGATAACTCTCCCACCCCGTATGGAGGACCGATCCTGACACAGCAGAAATAAATACAGAAATAAATAAATGCTCAATAAATAAATAAGCATCCAATTAAATACACAAAAAAATAAAGTAAATAAATAAATGTAGGTAGTAATTAAATTATACAAGGAGACATAAATGTTATATTTTAATTAGTGCCTTTACTTATTCACCTTTGTTATAATTACCTTATTTGTTTATTCAACTTTATTTATTACTAATTTTTTTAATGTATTTATTTATGTGTGTGTTTTAATATTTTTGTCTGTTTTATTCTTCCTTTGTATTTATTTACCTTATTTATTTTCACCCATGGTATTTATTTCTGCCTGTCTTTTTTAAATTTTTGTATGCATTTCTGCCTCATTATGCAAATGAGGAGGGGCTGTGTCTCAAGGGGTCATCTTCTCTGCTATTGGTGGACCAGTCAGACAGGAGAGCTCTACTCTGCCTGCAGACATCAACGATCTTGCCCCTCACACAGTCAGATGGCTTCCTTCAGTGCGCTGAGGTGTTTAACAACTCTGAAGACAATACTACCAGCAATGTCTTCCTTCTCTTTTCACGTAGACGCTCCGACAGACAGTGCTTTCAGTTTGCTGCATGCATGGACACAGAACTGCGGTATAGGGAGAAGCACACGGTCAGCTGGCTGCAGCTAAATCTGGAGTGCACTCGTATTCAATTCTGTATGGTAAATTCAGTTTTAACGGAGCAGAGCGAGCTGACAGGCAGAGTTAGAGACTTTTTCTGTCCGTTTCTCTCTTTACAAAGACGCATGTTGCAGTCAGAGTCTTCTCTGAAGAGGGCAATGAAGTCTCAGAGTACCCGATGCGAGCACCACATACAACACAATTTATCAAATTACACAACGGATATACAGTATGAAAATAAGATTGATTGGATTATACTCACAGGAAGTATAAAACCTGTTACATGCGTAACACAGTAATGTCAGGGAAATTACTTTACTTAGATTTAAGTACTGCAGTTGTACATTTGAAATACCTTCCTACCTTTCTGATAGGAAGCCTTCTTGAGGTGGTATAAAACATTTCTTCTTATATTCTGATTTGAGTTGTGGACAACTATGACCACATGAATTAAAAAAACATTTCACTGCCCAAGTCAGCTATAACACAAGTCTTGTTCATCAGACTACATGCTGTACAGTATTTGTGGACAGATTTTGTCCCAGGATTTATTATGCATTTCTTCTTCTTCGTTGCATGATTTAGAATAATAAGGTGAGAAATGGGTCTATTCTGAGTTCATCCTGCACTGCAGCAGCTAATAAAGTCCATTTAATCCCAAAACGCTTTTCTTTTAGGCAGGCTGGAGCAGAAAACAACTCACCTTTCTCAAGTTGTACAGTAATGTCACATGTGTATGAAGGTGGATCAAACAAGCTAATCTTAAATGTCAAAGTAGAGAGGAGCCTAGTAGGCCTATTTATTTTCATTCATTACACAATATGAATAAGCTATGCAGACAGTTGTAAAGAAAGAACATCTTTTTCTTCTGTTCTCTACTTGTTATAGTTACACAGTATTAGGGGTGTGGGCTGTATTAAAAGTACCCACTGTTCTCCATGCTCTAACACACAGTAACGATGAAATGTGTGCTGTTCTCACATTCTTCCTCTGTATGTACACATAAACAACAAGGCAGGGAAATATAAAAGGAATTTATTTTATTGTTTGGGTACATTATTGTTCAGTGTACATGCTCACATCTGAAACAAACTTTACGTGCTTGATAACTCTCCCACCCCGCAGACATCTACACGCCAATACCGATTTATATTCATAGCGGCAAGTGCTATGTAGCTCCACATAGGGGACACAGGAAGTGACATATAACACCTTCATGCGGCGTCGGAACCGCGTAGGAAATTCACAGCCGCACCGGCAGAGCTCCAGAATATGCAACTCGGCCAGCTCACACGCGGACGCGCTTACAAGTGCGAGGGCCCGCCCAACGCTGCTTGCAGCTTTAATTTTTTTTTTTTTTTTCTTTTTTCTGCAAAGTAGGCTCAACTGACATGGCCTAAACATTCTCAAAAACTCACCAAAATTTGCAAACATGTCAGAACCGGTGAAAAATTTCGTATTCTACAAGTTTCGCACATGGGCGTTGCAAAATGACTCGCTAGCGCCACCTAGAAAATTGGAAAAAATTAGCCCCTCGTTCACGTTCAACCTACATGTACGAAATTTTCTGGGGACATGTATCATATCAAGACGCACAAAAAAGCCTCAAGAACCCAAAGCCTAAAGTCAACAGGAAGTCGGCCATTTTGAATTTTACGGCCATTTTTGGATGATTTACACACTTCGTACTTTAACGAACTCGTCCTAGGGATTTAGTCGGATCGACGTCAAATTTCTGCTGTGCCTTCTAAAGGCATTGACGATGAAAAGTTGTGCTATTTGCGCGTTTTCGTCAATGGGCGTGTCCGTGGCGTCGATGATTCGCTATGAAACAGGAAGTTGTTGTAACTTCAGTGTACATGCTCACATCTCGACCAAACTGTACATGTAGGATGAGAGTCCCGCCCTGAACACATGTACATGCCGACATTCACCACAGTCATAGCGCCACCTGCTGGCAATAGAAAGTGACCTTTAACGAAGCAGCCCCCGCCGCACGTTTCACCTACGTGCACGAATTTTCTGTGGTACGTGTATCTTGTCCAGACGCACAAAAAAGTCTCTTGGAGCCATAGCCTAAACCCAACAGGAAGTCGGCCATTTAGAATTTTACCTCAAATTTTGGATGATTTACACACTTCGTACTTTAACGAACTCCTCCTAGGGATTTAGTCCGACCGACCTCAAATTTCTGCTGTGCCTTCTAAAGGCATTGAAGATGAAAAGTTTGCTATTTGCAAGTTTTCGTCAATGGGCGTGTCCGTGGCGTGGCGTCAAAGATCAGCTCTTCGCCATGACACGGAAGTTGTCGTAACTTCAGTGTACATGCTCACATCTGGACCAAACTGTACATGTAGGATGAGAGTCCCGCCCTGAACACATGTACATGCCGACATTCACCCACAGTCATAGCGCCACCTGCTGGCAACAGGAAGTGACTTTTAACGAAGCAGCCCCCGCCGCACGTTTCACCTACGTGCACGAATTTTCTGTGGTACGTGTATCTTGTCCAGACGCACAAAAAAGCCTCTTGGAGCGATGTCCTAAAATCAACAGGAAGTCGGCCATTTTGAATTTTACGTCAAATTTTGGATGATTTACACACTTCGTACTTTAACGAACTCCTCCTAGGGATTTAGTCCGACCGACCTCAAATTTTGCTGTGCCTTCTAAAGGCATTGAAGATGAAAAGTTGTGCTATTTGCGAGTTTTCGTCAATGGGCGTGTCCGTGGCGTGGCGTCAAAGATCAGCTCTTCGCCATGACACGGAAGTTGTCGTAACTTCAGTGTACATGCTCACATCTGGACCAAACTGTACATGTAGGATGAGAGTCCCGCCCTGAACACATGTACATGCTGACATTCACAGACAGTCATAGCGCCACCTGCTGGCAACAGGAAGTGACTTTTAACGAAGCAGCCCCCGCCGCACGTTTTACCTACGTGCACGAATTTTCTGTGGTACGTGTATCTTGTCCAGACGCACAAAAAAGCCTCTTGGAGCGATGCCCTAAAATCAACAGGAAGCCGGCCATTTTGAATTTTACGTCAAATTTTGGATGATTTACACACTTCGTACTTTAACGAACTCCTCCTAGGGATTTAGTCCGACCGACTTCAAATTTGTGCTGTGCCTTCTAAAGGCATTGAAGATGAAAAGTTGTGCTATTTGCGAGTTTTCGTCAATGGGTGTGTCCGTGGCGTGGCGTCAGAGATCAAGTCTTCGCCATGACACAGGAAGTTGTTGTAACTTCAGTGTACATGCTCACATCTGAACCAAACTTTACGTGCTTGATAACTCTCCCACCCCACTATGGAGGACCGATCCTGACACAGTCAGAAATAAATACAGAAATAAATAAATGCTCAATAAATAAATAAGCATCCAATTAAATACACAAAAAAATAAAGTAAATAAATAAATGTAGGTAGTAATTAAATTATACAAGGAGACATAAATGTATATATTTTAATTAGTGCCTTTACTATTCACCTTTGTTATAATTACCTTATTTGTTTATTCAACTTTATTTATTACTAATTTTTTTAATGTATTTATTTATGTGTGTGTTTTAATATTTTTGTCTGTTTTATTCTTCCTTTGTATTTATTTACCTTATTTATTTTCACCCATGGTATTTATTTCTGCCTGTCTTTTTTAAATTTTTGTATGCATTTCTGCCTCATTATGCAAATGAGGAGGGGCTGTGTCTCAAGGGGTCATCTTCTCTGCTATTGGTGGACCAGTCAGACAGGAGAGCTCCTACTCTGCCTGCAGACATCAACGATCTTGCCCCTCACACAGTCAGATGGCTTCCTTCAGTGCGCTGAGGTGTTTAACAACTCTGAAGACAATACTACCAGCAATGTCTTCCTTCTCTTTTCATGTAGACGCTCCGACAGAACTGTGGTATAGGGAGAAGCACACGGTCAGCTGGCTGCAGCTAAATCTGGAGTGCACTCGTATTCAATTCTGTATGGTAAATTCAGTTTTAACGGAGCAGAGCGAGCTGACAGGCAGAGTTAGAGACTTTTTCTGTCCGTTTCTCTCTTTACAAAGACGCATGTTGCAGTCAGAGTCTTCTCTGAAGAGGGCAATGAAGTGTCAGTAGTACCCGATGCGAGCACCACATACAACACAATTTATCAAATTACACAACGGATATACAGTATGAAAATAAGACCGACTGGATTATACTCACAGGAAGTATAAAACCTGTTACATGCGTAACACAGTAATGTCAGGGAAATTACTTTACTTAGAATTAAGTACTGCAGTTGTACATTTGAAATACCTTCCTACCTTTCTGATAGGAAGCCTTCTTGAGGTGGTATAAAACATTTCTTCTTATATTCTGATTTGAGTTGTGGACAACTATGACCACATGAATTAAAAAAATTAAACATTTCACTGCCCAAGTCAGCTATAACACAAGTCATGTCCATTAGACTACATGCTGTACAGTATTTGACTACAGATTTTGTCCCAGGATTTATTATGCATTTCTTCTTCTTTGTTGCATGATTTAGAATAATAAGGTGAGAAATGGGTCTATTCTGAGTTCATCCTGCACTGCAACAGCTAATAAAGTCCATTTAATCCCAAAAACGCTTTTCTTTTAGGCAGGCTGGAGCAGAAAACAACTCACCTTTCTCAAGTTGTACAGTAATGTCACATGTGTATGAAGGTGGATCAAACCAGCTAATCTTAAATGTCAAAGTAGAGAGGAGCCTAGTAGGCCTATTTATTTTCATTCATTACACAATATGAATAAGCTATGCAGACAGTTGTAAAGAAAGAACATCTTTTTCTTCTGTTCTCTACTTGTTATAGTTACACAGTATTAGGGGTGTGGGCTGTATTAAAAGTATCCACTGTTCTCCCATGCTCACACAGTAACGATGAAATGTGTGCTGTTCTCACATTCTTCCTCTGTATGTACACATAAACAACAAGGCAGGGAAATATAAAAGGAATTTATTTTATTGTTTGGGTACATTATTGTTCAGTGTACATGCTCACATCTGAACCAAACTTTACGTGCTTGATAACTCTCTGACCCCCAGACATCTACACGTCAATACCGATTTATATTCATAGCGGCAAGTGCTATGTAGCTCCACATAGGGGACACAGGAAGTGACATATAGCACCTTCATGCGGCGACATAACCGCGTAGCAAATTCACAGCCGCACCGGCAGAGCTCCAGAATATGCAACTCGGCCGGCTCACACGCGGACGCGCTTATAAGTGCGAGGGCCCGCCCAACGCTGCTTGCAGCTTTAATATTATAAAGAGTTTGGTCTAGACTTGCTCTATATGAGATTACTTTTGTTATTAAGTAGTGTTATATAAATAAAACTGCCCATACAGCCAATGGGAAGTCATGAATAGTTCCCAAAGTAGCGTTTGTGTTAGCCTTGTCATTGTTATGGCCTACAGGTGTGCTGGAAGCGTCTCTAATGCAATATAATCTGAAATGATGCAGTAAACCCCTTATCGACGCACACTTTTTATCTTGATTGTGTTAATGTTACATTGTAAACAACAACAGCTTACTGTTTTCACTTTGCTTTGGTGTTTAGGTTATGGCAGCTATCTGTGTTGGTTTAGGCAGTCATTGATTCAGGAGGGAATTCTTGCACATTTCTCTTAAAAATCAAGTGAAAGTGTCTTTGAATATCTTGTATAGTTCTGGGAGGAAACCATCAGGGCCAGCAGCTTCCCTTGTTGATGGGATGTCATCAATAGCTTCCTTCATCTCTGCAAATGTAATTTGCTTGTTCAGTGATATAATCAGGATGCCTCCGTTCCTTTGGAGGTTTTCCAGGCATGTCAAACTCAGAACACGCTGGAGAGATTAGAAATCTCATCTGGCTTGGGAACTGCCAGGAGGGGATGGAAAACATTGCTGGGGAGAGGGACGTCTGGTCTACCTTGCTTAGCCTGCTGAACGGGTGACTTAGCTCTGAATAGGTGGCAGGTCATAGATGGATGAATGGACTTATAACAGCTTAAAGATGGTCAGGTATCTGACAGCATCATAGTTAACAAATACACTACTTCAAACTCCCTCCAAGAATTCTGGTTTGGTCACCTTGTCCAACCATACATCATATAAATGGGGATAAGGGAGCACACATTCAGACGGTCAAATTCAAATATGACATTTGTAGCGTTGCAGAAGAAGTTATGTAGAGATTAAAAAAACAGAGCTTGAGAAAGAAGTTTTGATCCTGCTTACTTCCACAACTCCACACACTTGACCGGTCACTGTGTAAAGCGGCTATGGCTTGACAGTTTGTAGATATAGCACCTCAACATTGGAACGGTGTGGTTAGAGCAGGTTTCCGAAGCTTTTTGATGAGCTAAGACACAATTTCCACACACTCTTGAAGGCATCTGGGACGACCATAGAACAATTAGATAGAAAAACAGATTGGGTGGTACCTCAGGCTTAGCCGTATATACATCAGCCATGCCATTTTTAGGAACCATACATCCTCACCCAACCATGGGGCAACAGAAAGAGAGTCCCATTTCTGCCCTGTGAGTATATTATTCACTAAATAGCCTAGACTGTAGTGCACACATAGGGGTTTTTAAGCCTAAATGCAGTCAGTGACATTAATTAGACAAATGACGCTTTTAGATGGGGTGAGGCAGTTCAAAAACAAAGCAAGGTGACTCTAGAGACAAATAGTTAAATATCTATAAAACCAAAATGACAGAGAAAGTTCAAAAGACTGGGAAGGCCCGAGGAACACTGGTAAGACACAAGACAGATAGCAATCAGTGACACAAAAACAGGACGTAAAGTGCCTGTGCTGACTAAAGTGGCATTAAGGGTTGTTGCTACATTAGAACAGGCTGAATAAAACATCTGTAATAATGGAGCAGAAGGAGAAACATGAACATAAAACAAGCCTTTCATGAAGGAAAAGCCTTAAATGGTTGTGAATTAAGACGAAATTATTGCACAATAGCAGACCCCACCACCTCCACATACATTCTGAACACTTTCTACACCTGGTTTGAGATCCTTTCCCACTCTGCTGCCTATGAGGAGGTGCTGAGAGACCTCTTTTACATGAGCCTGCACTTTTCCCCTTCACACTGGAGGGTGTTCAACAACTGCTGGGCAGGTGCAAACCCAGCGAGGCACCAGGACCACATGGCCCTGTGGCATGGAGCACTCTCCCACCGTCAACGCCCTCATCTGGTAACCCTAAAGGACAGCATACACATCCACCATCATACCAATGCCCAAGAAACCCTGTCCTTCAGAGCCCAACTAGTGCCGACCACTCAGTACAACACGAATTAAATGCCTGGAAGAACTGATTCCATCATCCAGCCAGCCGTCAGACCACAGCTGGATTGCCACCAGTTTGACTACAGGGCCAAACGAGCCACAGAGGGCGCTGTTGCTGTCTCTTCCACAGCTCTGACTTTTGTGAACTGGAATCCCAGAAGGGGCATGAATGTATAGATCAGAGCTATTCAATTACAAACTCAATTGACCCTTCGCTGACCCACGCCCCAAATACACAGCTGGGCAATCACAACGCAGTATAGGACTCGCTCTAACTGAGGTCCGAAACTTTCGTGGCTGCACTCCATTGACTCTAATGCAAAAGGCGTTGTTTTCTAGCTTTTTTTGGCTGTATTTTTCCAAGATATGGTCAAACGCTGTTCCTGGGGCATCTTGTAATAGTTACAGCAGCTACCAGAGAGGCTGAAAAGAAACGATTTATTCTCTTTCCAAAACCTAAAACAAATCCAGAAAAATGATGGCTGTGGATTGTTCCTAATGTAATGTAAGTTTGCTAACGCTAGCTAACTTCCTACTTAATGTAACGTAATAATGTCCCTACTGTTCTGCTTTTTAATGAATAATGAATAGAGGCCTATCCAGTTTTACAGGAACAGTGTTGTTGTCTCTCATATTGTTGTCTTTTGTCTCAATCGTCGGGGGATCCTGTTCGTTCACTTGTACTGTGTGATCGGTAGGCTTTAGCTACTATCTTTCATTTTTTTCACATCAGTTTGAGACAGTTTGTGTCGGTTTGAGTCAGTTTGAGTCAGTCTGAGTCAGTCTGACAGCCTGTATAAAACAAATCTATAATGCAACTGCAAAACTGTCTGCTTGACAGTTTCTTAGATCACTTTTTCCAGCAAATTTGACAATATTTCTCCAGGGAGTGCAGTAATAGACAGTGGCAGCGCTGACAGTTTGTCGGGACTTAACAGTAACTAAGGGGGGCGGAGCTTCGCGAAGGGTCAATCGGGCCAGATTTTAAAACCACAAAATGAAGATGAGCCAGACATTTTCAGTAGCCTATTTAAAAACTTTTTTTAGCTTTTGGAAATTATAAAATTGAAAAAATAAAAAGTAAACTGCAGAGACTTCCCTACTTGTGCCTGGTTGCACCCCTCCCCCACCTGGAGATGAAATCAACTGGGAGTGATAAATCATCAAACTAAAGCTTGATTTATACTCCTGCGTAGAGTCTATGTGCATAGCTACGCCGTAGGCTACGCACATAGCCAGGCATTTACACTTGTGTGTCGATGCGTCTGTCATTCTGCAATTACACCCCCGAACGCTAGTTGGTGGTAGCGCTACAGCGTCCGCTGTGTTGGAGATGGTATAGCCTTTTCAAATGTTATCAACCGAGTGGATCACATTCTGAAAGTGAAATGAGTCATTTCACTTGGGTTGCAACGGTCAAATATATTGATCCACCGTGTTACAGCCGCCGTTTTGGCTGATAGTAAAAGTTACTACAAAGCACGGGGCACTTCTGGTCGGCTCGGAGGCATTGCGAAATTTTTGAGGAGACGCACGTCAGGTGACTCTGCGTAGCCCTGTAGCCTACACCGTCACCTACGCCATCGATTCGACGCAGAAGTATAAGTTACACTTAAGTCTCTACCTGCTTACATTTTCTCACTTGTTAGGATGGGCATTTCCAGGATTTTATTGATACACTCTTATTTACACTCATCAATTTGGTTCTTTATTAATACTCTTATTGATTCTTTTTCATTACTAAGTAATTGCCTTTAAAAGAAATTATTTAAATAAATTAACCTGATTAAAATGATCATAACACAATGTTTCCAGCACAGCAGCAGTAACATTTACAGCAAAATCATTGTATAAACTCAATATTGCAATGGAAACAAATCTAAAATGTCAAATTAAATCATTTTTCTGACATAAAAATACCGACTAGTTTAGAAAGATTGAAGAACTCAGGCATCAGTCAGTATCAGCCCTTCCCCCTGTCCTCCTCCTTCTCCTCCCTCTTCTGCTGCTGGTAGACAGAAGAGAGGCTGGTTTGTCTCAGTCAGCAGCTAAGTTTGCAAGGAGATTAAGATTTGCGGTGGCAAATAAGAGCTAAACAGGTGAAAGTTTTAGAACCAGACGCGGCCACATTTGGACAAGAGGGAGGAGCTAACTAGCATGGTTAGTAAGGTGCATCTGTAGTTCATGTTAACTTTGATATTAGCTGTGATGCTAATTTTGTCTATCGAAAAACAGGCTTAAAACAAAATGTTCTTACTGGAAAAATGACCAGCTGACTCTTTTTACAAGTGTACACAGAGCAGTGGATATGAGTCACCTCTAGCCTGATTGACAGGTTGGCTTGGTAGCAACTTTTCAATCCCAAGTTTGCCCCGCCCTAAAGCATCCCCTGCTTTCTATTTTCCTCTAAATGGGACCAAAACATAATAAATAACCATCATGCTGTGTTGACGAAGTCTTGAAACTAGCGACTGAGACCATAAACTCATTAGGAAAGTGTTTACTGAGGGAACAATCAGCTGAGAGGTAATCAATTCCATAGCACACCTACACAACCTTAACATACAAATAAATACAGCTAAAATATGTCATGTAGTAAATTAGTGGTCAAATGCAAACCAAAAAAGAAAATGCTGTAGTTTGATGCTCTTTTAGCCCCTGATTTGCTGCTTGCAGCTACATTTTGGTTTCTGATCTGTGATGGGTTGGCTCTCTGAGCCTTCTGTCAAACTGGCTGACATGTGGTGAAGGGGGAGGGAACTACACAGACTTTATAATATATAAAGCTGAAATGACAAACTATTCAACAACAAGACATCAACAGCAGCAAGACATCACAGGTCAACTGCTTTTACAAGACAATGGCCTGCAAACATCTTCAGGCTGGTAAGCATATTTTAGACACAGTACTTTTACTCAGGGTAGTGTTTGATAAACCAGCAGAGCAAAAACTTATTCTCTACTTATTACTGCAGTTTTCATGTATTATTAACATCAATGTTCTTTAAAAGATTCCTCCTGTCACTCATCACATTCAAGAATCACCTTTATTTTACTGACCACCTACTCAGACTTCTACAACTTTTGTTTGTTTTTTGTATGATTTTAAAGTCTTCACAGACCTTATTTGTTGTATTGAACCTCACTTGACTTCATAACTTACTAAACTTATAACTTAGGTTCTTTTATTGTATAACTTTCTCATATTCACAAAATATGTATATTTGCATTGTGTTATTTGTTATATAAATCCTCCATATGTTTGAGGTTTGTCTTGATATTGAACAACCTTTTTCATGTGTGTTACAAATTAAACATAAATAAATGTAATTCTCACTTCAGTTAAGCTATTTAGATATTTTTAGGTCTAAATCATTATAAAATACCAAAATGAACACTGTCAGTTAGTATTTAGTGCAGCTAAATTGTGTTGGTGATTAATGTTAATTGGTTATTAGATTATTGTTGTACTAAATTAACGGACGATTTAGACACAATTTTGCAAAACAGTTAATTAAAGCAAATATAATCAAGGACACAAAAAGCTATGAACTACTTGGCATCTTTTACATTTATTCATTTAGCTGATACTTTTATCCAAAGTGATTTACAATTGCAATACATCTCAGAGGTCGCACGGCTCTGGAGCAAGGGTTAAGTGTCTTGCTCAGGGACACAATGGTGGATGTCTCACAGTAGGAATTGAACCGAGGTCTCCCACACCAAAGGCAAGCATCTAATCTATGCGTCATCACCACCCTCCACTTCATGGGTATTAACATAGTACTACAAGAGTCAAACATACACTTCATAAAAAGTCAATTTAGATGGTCTGGACAATGGACTTAACATTGAGACCAAAAATGCAATCCTTCAAATTGTATCTTTTTATCTTCTCACCTGAGAGATGCCTGCCTAGTTTACATTCCAGATTGTTGGTACTACTTTATATGAAATAATGACTTGATTGATTCCCCTACCTTAACAAATATCCCAGTGCCTTTCATAGTTTATATTTAATTCCAAATAGAATGTGTGTAGTTCTACAAAGGTTAAGAGACATCCTGTTATCAGCAAAAAAATCCACCTGTGGTAAGGATTAAGAGAAAGAACTACAGGTCCAAGCATGAGACATAAAGAGAGCAGTATCATCAGCATAAAGAAATATATGAAACAAACAAGCTATTTTCATATTATTATATGGTTATGTACAAAAACTAGAATTAAAGTCTATATCTACATTAGTACCCCTTTGAGGGTGTAATGTTTCTTACACTTAAGAAAATGACAAATTTGTGGTCTAGGATCCTTTCAGCCAATTGTGATTCTAACAGTTACTGAGTACCTTTGTACTGATTCTTTTTCAGATTTGATTTGTATCATGCCTGCATTAGTCTGTGTTGTCTCCAGGAAATAGGCATATGCTCACACTTGGCTCAGCTAACCGACTTGGCTTTTATGTTACAAACTAACAGGCAGCGATCAAAGTGGAAGCATTACAACCTTAATCAGTGTTACAAACTCAGTCAGTCAGTACTGTGTGATAAAATTTTACTTGAAGCACTGCAGGTGACCATGGACTGTATGCACTTGCTGCTGAGACTGTTCAGTTCTACAAACAACTACACTAGACTTGACCTGACTCAATTTGTCTCGACATGACTCCACTTGACCATGGCTACCTGCATAGCAGGGATAGTGTTCCTTTCACTCTTGTGGCCTGAAAGGCGCATACTGCCTGAATCTTGACAATTCGAAAAACTCAAAAGTTCAACCTAATTAGGGATCCAGACCCGAGTATACCGAGGCAACATGACACTTAGACTTCCTGCTGCTACTTCCAATGTTGTTTTATTCATACGTTTTTATATTTATACGTTTTTTACATTTAGACTTCCACATTTATTTATTTATATTAGATTTTAGTTTACTGGAAAGAATGGGAAAATATTCTTAACACGAACACAAAGATCAATACTCTCAGCCCCATGGTGTATGCGGCAACAGTAGTTGTGGTACACACACACACACACACACACACACACACACACTCACTCACTATGCTTAGTGTTGGATCAAACCAGCAGAATGATGTGATTTTTTTCAGAATTTTATCACCAACATTATCATAAGCATTTTTAAGTTTAAACAGACAAAAATATCCCTGTCTGGCACATGTAAGGTCATTGCCTCATGTTTTGAGAAGGTATGCTGGAAAGTCCTACATGCAAACAATTTCTTTATGTCATCTACATCTGGTCTTCTGCTCAAACAATGCAACATTTTCTGCTGGGAGACTGATCATTGCCGCTGGCAGCTATTTTATTTTCCTATAATGATTGGCATTGCATGGTTCGTGTTTGGGTGAGTGCTTGTGTGTGGTTATGGCTGATATAACTATGGATCAATAAGTGTGTCCATTAAATTTTTCAACAGAGTCAGAAGAATCAGAGCTGAGGATCGTGCTCCTGGGAAAGACCGGAGTTGGTGTGAGTGCGTCAGGAAACACCATCCTTGGGAGTGATGGTTTTATGTCTAAACTGTCTTCTGCATCTCAAACAGGAGAGTGCAAGATGAAGAAAAGACAGTTTGATGGACAAACACTGGCTATTGTTGATACTCCAGGTCTGTTTCACACAGACAAAGATCATAAGAAGGTGATGAAAAAGATCTTACAATGCATCATGATGACTATGCCCGGTCCTCATGTGTTCCTGTTAGTGCTAAAGCTAAATTCCTTCACAAGACAAGATAAAGAAACACTGGAAACCTTCAAGAACATCTTCAAAGATGCAGAACGTCATACTATCGTCTTGTTCAGCCATGGAGATCAATGTGAGGATGATAATTGTAAGGTTCAACATCAATGTCAAGCTTTCACAAAAAGAAAAAAAGATGTCAGAAAGGTCATCGTTCTGCGTGATGATGCATTTCATGTCTTTAACAACGAAGTCGACGATGAGTGTCAAGTTTGAACCTACTGCTGAAGATCAAGAACATGGTCCAGGAAAATGAAAGAGGCCACTACAAAGGTGAAATTTTCAAAAAGGCTGTGACTGCCTTAATAGAAGTAAATAAATCCTGCGGGTAAACATGGAAGGTGATCTCAAAGAGTTATCTAGAGGGTACTTGGAGGCCCTGATCAACAAGGGTCAGGCTATATTGGAGGACCACATTTTAGATTCCTTTCCAGGTGTGAAATTTTTCCTCAAAAAAGTGCAAGACATGGCATATGCATGCATGCCACCAGAAGCTAAGTAAATAGAGCTCATCAAATGAGTACTAAAAAACATATGACAAAGGGAAAATCATAGTGGTGAAAAGGTGTACGTTTAATGTAACTGTCATTTTTCAATATACTGTTTTGAAGATGCATACAATGTGTAGATACTACACTGAACAAAAATATAAACACAACACTCTTGTTTTTGCTCCCATTCATCATGAGATGAAGTCAAAGATCTAAGACTTTCTCTATGCACACAAAAGGCCTATTTTGCTCAAAAATTGTTCACAAATCTGTCAAAATCTGTGTTAGTGAGCACTTCTCCTTTGCTCAGATAATCCCTCCACCTCACAGGTGTGGCATATCAAGATGCTTATCAGACAGCATGGGTATTGCACAGGAGTGCTTTAGACTGGCCCCAATGAAAGACCTTAGGCTGGTCACAATAAAAGGCCACTAAAAAATGTGCAGTTCTGTCACACTACCTAGCACTTCCAGTGTGTACGAGACGAGCCCGAGGTACTCGTACAGACACTAAAGGACACCTTTAGCGTCAAATAACTACACTTTGTCACTTTTTCTGAAAGTGTCGGTATTGGACGCCCTGAGATGAGAACTGGCTTGATCAACTCTATGCACTGTGTGAGGCAAATGGTGGTCACACCAGATACTGACTGGTTTCCGGACCCCCCCAATACAGTAAAACTGTACATTTCAAGTGGCCAGCCTAATGTGGCATTCAGACCAAACACGAATTTAATTGCTTTCCTCACGGGGGTTTTGTCGCTGGACAACTGCTGAGTGTTCACACACAACGCGATAACACGCATAAACACAACTCGCCATTACTACAGCTCTATGAACCCAAAGTAAACTTTTTGCTGCGATTAAATAGCAATAAATGGGTTAAACTGACGCCAAAATAACTATAATATGATGCAGATTTGTTAAACATATGAATTCTTGCTTAGTCAGGTCTGTCAGCAGAACAACAACTTCTAAAATGTTTGTTTTCTGAATGGAGTTCAGATCGATCAGGGCTATGCTATGCTAACTTTGTCACAGTAAAATACAACTATAGCTGGCATAAAACTACATACACGTTTTCTGAACTCACCAGGTAGTTCAACCTCCTCATTTTCTTTTTTCACCTCTTACGCAACATACAGGCAGCTCCTCCTTATTGGAGATGTTTATTGGGACACTATGTATCCTGAGAGGAAGACCTGCTAAGAAAAATGGTGCTGCCAAATTTATTTACAGTTAATTTCCACAAATATGCAAATACAAAATTATCTAAGTATGAGAAACTAGAACTGATGTAGGTACAGTTCAGAGAGGTGTTGATTAACTGTAGGATCATTTTGGAGAACTCTTTGGTTAAATACATGTTCTATTTAAATGCATCTGCTTTGGGCCATTTGCTGTGAATGTGTTGCATTCAGTTTTAAATCTGACAATTAAGAAAGCAAAAAGTGTTACTCATGGCTTTTCTTTGAATATACTGTAAAAATGTTTTGTTGCTGTGGAGTCACTAGTGAGGGCTAAAATGGATGGTTTCAAAATTTAAGCAACAGAAACACACCTAGAGGTGTCTTTGAGAGGGCTACATGTATTAACTGCAAGCAAAACATAAATCTGACATACATTTTGAACACATTTACATTTTTCAAACATTTATAATTGTTGCTGTAGTGGACTGAACGTTTGCTTCTGAACTTGAATGTGTCTGAGACCAAATTATAGAGCATGAATTTAAATAAATGCTGTTTCTGTATAACTGTGTAAAGAAGCTTCAGTTGTAAACTGCAGTCACGTTAAACTCTTTCAATGCTTATTTTGCACATGCATGTGTGTTTGTGATTGAAAGGCATCCATCAACTTAGAATTCCTGAGATTCTTATATTCTTGGATTAAACTGAAATGAAAAGGCTGATTATTTTATATTTGTAGTATTTGTGACCACTTGTTCATGTATTTTACTTTCATTCAACATGTGTGGTGTGTTACAGGTTTTCATAAGCTGAATTAAAAGTTCAGGGCATTTTTGTATTCCCTTTGCATCCTTCATGTTTTTTTGCATCATATGAATAAAGGGAAATCTTCTCAATCTTTTCAATTTGTATCATGCCTGTTATTGTGAAACACATTTACAAATTGACATTAAATTATATTTCATTACATTGTACCTAGTTAAACAACTACACTTGTAGACAACCAAACGTTAAATTTTTTGAACTGTAATGTTCATGATTAATCATCAGCACCACAGTGACCCTAACAACCTAATTGTGACCTAACTAATGTGATCACCTGACGAAGTAGAGACGAATGTTCAGAGTGTAGGTGTAGGTGAGCAGGAAAGTGGAAACAGGTGTGCAGGTTGGTGAGGAAGGTCAGGTGTTGGGGATTGGGAAGAGTGGTTATGGCAGGCAGGCAGGAGGGAGTGGTGGGATCTGAAATGAGAGGAAAGGCAGGAAGTAACTCTTTATTATGTATGAATCACAACAGTAAAAACCATGATACACACAAACACTCACAAAAGCAGTTATAGTAACAGGTAGGTTGCTAAACAATAATAATCTGATGCAATAATTAATAAACAAAAGGTCCAACTGTTAAAGTAATGCATACCATGTAAAATCACAGTGAGTTGTTTAAGAAACCAATGGCAGCAGCGACAAAAGAGTGCTTAAATCTATTGGTTCTGCAGATTGTACCTGCGACCAGACGGAAGCAGTAAGAATTCCCTGCACAAAATTTTGCACTGAATTTTTTGGGCCTGACCTTATATAGATGGTGCAGGTCATTGGGTGTTGTCTCTGCAATCTCACTGCAGATATTCACAATGCATTTTAGTAAAAGTAAAAATAAAAGTAAACAAAAGAAATTATTCAATAAAACAAGAATAAAACATTTTCATAAAAGTATTGTCCATATAAAACCATGAAGTTTGCTAAGAAAGTGCATGCGCTGAAATGCTTGCACGCACACACGATGCATGTTTGTTAATCACTGTGCCCAGATATTTGTACTGATGTACAACTTCAACAACCTTATCATTGATAAATACTGGGGAGATACCCATGGGATTTTTCCCAAAATCAATAATCATCTCCTTTTGTTTTGGAGACATTTATGTCCAAGAAGGATGCCTTGCACCTGTCAGTAAATTCGAACATTGCAGGATTATTGCCCTCAAATATTAGGATGTGGCTTCCCCGCTTGCTGGCTTTGACACATTTGTGTGCAAGATGAATAAAAGAGGCAAGGCAACACAACGTTGAAGAAATGAGGACGTCTGATAAAATACGATTTACCATCACACATTGGGTCCTCCCCGTTAGAAAGTCCATCAGCCAGCTTATGAGGAATCAATGTGGTCAATGTGGATGGTCTGTAGCCTTTCTGCTAAAATACAAGGCTGAAAAAAAATCGATGGCAGGGCAAAGCAGAATATATAGCTGACATTGTGACGTGTGTAACTCAAATTATTATTCTTTGTTTTACCTTGATTCGTGGGATTATCATGCCTTAAGAACTACAAACTAACTACAATTTGGGGGCTTTAAAAGTATGTAAACAAGAAGTATAATATTGCCATGGAGTCTGTGTTGACTGTGGCCTGAAACCTGAGCCCCATTTTTTAGGTTATATATGTGTTCATTTTGGCAAATAAAACAAAACACAACAGTTGACCGTTGGACCCATTTCACTTATATAGCTGCAGAGAGAAAAAGTGAGTGTGTTGTAACAGGATAGAAGCCTTGAGGCTAAAAAAATAAGTGTCACAGTTGTACAAGCAGGGTAACAAAAAATGAGGAATAAGACCCAAATGCAGATGCCAAAGCCAGGGCTAGCAATTTACTGATTTAATGCACAAAATACAAAAATACCAAAGGCTCACAGGATAATAAGGCAGGTAAGGGTCAACATCGGATAAAAGCAGTCCAATTAGAAAACACGGGCATGAAGTGAAGTATCTGACATGAGAGGATAGAGGAGTATTTAAAACAACAACAAACATAACCTAAGGACCGGGGTCAGAGACAAGGGCCGAGCAGCAGCTGGTGTCAGCCAGGCCCAACTAAAACAAGACAAAAGTTCACTACATGTTTTGTCAACCAGTCTTTTAATGCCTGTAATGTCAATTGTCAATTAAAACGAGGAAACTAAAATGTTCATGGTTTTCTTTGGCTCAGACAAGACTAAAATGTCTGTGATGTTGGGTACAGATGTGTGCAGGTACACTGAAATTAGAACAACTTCCTGTTTTCATGGTTAATCGTCATGTTTTGACTCAACATCACAGACACGTCCTTCAGCAACTTTTCATCACCAATGTCTTTAGATTGTGCATTTTAAATTGATTGGATTAATTCTCTGGGAGGAGTTTGTTAAAGTGTGGATCCTGTAAAAGGCAAAAGAAATTGCACTTTTAAATCAAAATGGCTGACTTCCTTTAGGCTGTAGGGTATAGATGTGCCACAAAACTTTTGTGCATCTAGGTCAAACGTGTCGCAGTGTTGTTTCGTGTCGGGTTACTTCCTTTTGCCAGTAGGTGGCGCTATGAATAGGAGTAAATTTTGGCATGTAAAGTGAAGTTACAACAATTTCTTGTTTCACGGAGAAGCATGGAACTTCCCAGCCTTCCACAGACACATCATTAAGCAAAAACTCACAAGCTTCACAACTGTCCAACAAAAATTTCATGCATCCAGGACAAAACATGGCGTGGGAGCTAATTTTTTTCCATTTTGTAGTGGGTGCTATGGAGCAATTTTGCCATGCCCATGACTCATGAATTTTTGCCGCTGCTAATGTGCACAATTTTTTTCAGTTTTTGAGAATATTTAGGCGCCAAAGATGCACAAAATGAAAAAAAAGAATTCATTTAGTTCCAATAGGGTCCCCAAATAGGCAAAAAAGTTAATGTATAAAAATGTTTTTAAAGGTTAAAGTCCAGGGCCCTTCAGAGCCATCTTGCTAATCATTTTGGGATGAACAGCCTCAGATTGGTACGGGAATATGAAAGGATAGCCAGGAAAAATGCAGACTACAGAAACCAGCTACAGTTTAACCTGAGATGCCGAAAACACAAACTTATTCCCAACAGCCTACACTTAGGAAAGGACACAGAACAGGAATAATCTTGGAGAAAGCGCAATGCCAGCTACTGAAAGAGAGAGTGAGACAGATCCATTTCACCATTGAAGCTGTGAACAAAGAAGTGGACAAAGTACACCACAAACTGGAAACACATCTGCCCAGTACAATACTGGAAAAGGTCATGGATTTCATCAAGAAAGCACAGCTATCTCAACACAACAAGAGCAAGGAAAGACAGACCTGGCAAAACCTACAGTCAAGAGCCAGCAACGCAAACAAAACAGGAGAATTTTCTTGGAGGAGAAACGACAACAACCTCACAACGCATGAAACAGATAACAGATGGGTGAAAAAACCTGTCAGAGAACTCATCGAACCAGAACAAGACTTTCTGGCCAAAGAATCTGCATCCTGGAGAAGCCATTCCTTGCATATACGGACTACCCAAAATACACAAAGACGGAGCCCCACTCAGGCCTATTATCAGCAGCATTAACTCAGTCACTTTCAACATTGCCAAACACATATCTACCATCCTAGCCCCCATGGTTGGTAACACGTCTCACCACATCCAAAACTCCTTTGACTTTGTAAACAAAGTCCGAGGACTAAAACTGGACCCAGATGAAACCATGGTGTCTTATGATGTGACTTCCTGTTCACCTGCACCCCCACCAAGGAGGCAGTAGAAACCGTAAGGAAACAGCTACTACAAGACAACACCCTGGATGACAGAACTAGCCTCAGCCCTGACTAGATCTGTAGATTACTGGACCTCTGTCTAAACACCACCTATTTCCAGTACAACGGAGGATTCTACAGACCGAAGCATGGCTGTGCCAAGGGCTCACTGGTATCCCCTATTGTGGCTAACATCTACAGAAGTGGAGAGCAAAGCCCTCAACTCCTTCAGAGGAACAGCACCGGGCCACTGGTACAGGTATGTGGATGAAATGTGCATGTGCTCTTTGCGATAAAGTTGCTGCACAAACTTCTGTCAGTCACCAGAGTTTGATTTCCCCACGTGGGTCCTGATGATGCAGGATGACAATTGCCAAAGCTGTCCAATCAACAAGTTACCTGCATGCCTGTGTAATGTCAGGGTTACTTCTCTGGTTTGTTTTTCAATTCAATTCAGTTTTATTTATATAGCGCCAAATCACAACAACAGTTATCTCACAGCGCTTTTCATAAAAGAGCAGGTCTAGACCGTACTCTGTGATGTTATTTACAGAAGCCCAACAGTTCCCACCAAGAGCAAGCAGCACTAGGCGACAGAGGCAAGGAAAAACTTCCTTTTAAGAGGCAGAAACCTCGAGCAGAACCATGGCTCAGGGTGGGCGGCCATCTGCCTCGACCGGTTGGGGTGAGAGAGAGAGAGAGAGAGAGAGAGAGAGAGAGAGAGAGATGTAAGGAGAGAGAGAGGGGAGGGAGGCAGCCTACACAATATACACACAGAGGTACACACAGTGAAGGTAATGTTGCTATAGACTAAATGAAAAATGGTACAGATATTTATAATAGTGTTAATGGTAACCATCGTAATGTTAATGATTATAATAACAATAAGACTAGCAACAATAGTCGTTGCAGTAGAGGGTGTCGAGCAGGAACACGGGGGCAGCAGGTGACCCGCAGCCACAGATCCAGACTCCACAGCTCCAGAGCCAGAAAACCTGCAGGAAGTGATAGGAGAGAGGAGAGAGACGAGAAAGCACAAGACTACCAGAAAGGGGAGAAGTTGTGTTAGTAACATGCAATAATGGGATAAGGTTGCATACAGAGGGAGAGAAAGTAGAGGAGAGAGGAGCTCAGTGCATCATGGGAAATCCCCCGGCAGTCTAGGCCTATAGCAGCATAACTAAGGGATGGTTCAGGACTACCTGAGCCAGCCCTAACTATAAGCTTTATCAAAGAGGAAAGTCTTAAGCCTACTCTTAAATGTGGAGATGGTGTCTGCCTCCTGAACCCAAACTGGAACCTGGTTCCACAGGAGAGGAGCTTGATAGCTGAACGCTCTGGCTCCTAGTCTACTTTTGGAGACTCTAGGAACCACAAGTAACCCTGCATTCTGGGAGCGCAGTGCTCTGGTGGGGTAGTAAGGTACTATGAGCTCTTTAAGATAAGATGGTGCCTGACCATTAAGAGCTTTGTAGGTAAGAAGAATGATTTTAAATTCTATTCTGGATTTTACTGGAAGCCAATGCAAAGAAGCTAAAACAGGAGAAATGTGATCTCTTTTCCTGGTTCCTGTCAGAACACGTTCTGCAGCATTCTGGATCAGCTGAAGAGTCTTAATGGACTTTTTCGAGCAGCCTGATAATAAGGAATTGCAGTAATCCAGCCTAGAAGTAACAAATGCATGGAGTAGTTTTTCTGCATCATTTTTAGACAGGATGTTCCTGATTTTCGCAATATTACGTAGGTGAAAAAAGGCGGTCCTTGAAATTTGCTTAATGTGAGACTTAAACGACATGTCCTGATCAAAGATAACTCCAAGATTCCTCACAGTGGTGCTGGAGGCCAAGGCGATGCCATCCAGGGAAACTATATCTTTAGATAATGCGTCACGGAGGTGCTTAGGCCCCAGAGCAATAACTTCAGTTTTATCTGAGTTTAACATGAGAAAATTACAGGTCATCCAGGTTTTAACATCCTGAAGGCACATTTGAAGTTTAGCCAACTGATGAGTTTCATCTGGCTTGATCGATAGATATAACTGAGTATCATCTGCATAACAATGAAAGCTTATGGAATGTTTCCTAATAATATTGCCTAAAGGAAGCATATATAAAGTGAAGAGGATTGGTCCAAGGACAGATCCTTGAGGAACTCCATGAGTAACTTTGACGTGCATGGAGGACTCATCGTTAACATGTACAAACTGAAATCGATCTGATAAATAGGACTTAAACCAGCTTAGAGCGGTTCCTTTAATGCCAACGAAATATTCCAGTCTCTGCAATAGGATCTGATGGTCAATGGTATCAAATGCAGCACTAAGATCTAATAAAACCAGTACAGAGACAAGTCCTTTGTCTGATGCAATAAGGAGGTCATTAGTAATTTTCACCAGTGCTGTCTCTGTGCTATGATGAGCTCTAAATCCTGACTGAAAATCCTCAAATAAACTATTGCTCTGTAGAAAGTCACACAGCTGTTTAGCAACTGCTTTCTCCAGGACCTTAGAGAGAAATGGAAGGTTAGATATAGGTCTATAGTTGGCTAAAACATCCGGATCAAGTTTGGGCTTTTTCAGAAGAGGTTTAATTACAGCTACTTTAAAGTACTGTGGTACATAGCCTGTTGATAAAGATAGATTGATCATATCTAGTATAGAGGTGCTGACTAAGGGTAGAACATCTTTAAGCAGCCTAGTCGGGATGGGGTCTAAGAGGCAGGTTGATGGTTTAGATGAAGAAATTATTGAAGTTAGTTGGTAAAGATTGAGGGAAGCAAAACAGTCTAAACATGTATCTGGTTCTACAGCTGTTTCTAAGGTTCCTGAGTTAAGAGATAAGTCGGTGCCAATTGAGGGCAGGTCTTGGTGAATTTTGTCTCTAATAGCTAGAATTTTATCATTAAAGAAGCTCATGAAATCGTAACTACTGAGAGCTATGGGAATACTCAATAGAGCTGTGACTCTCTGTCAGCCTGGCTACAGTGCTGAAAAGAAACCTGGGGTTGTTCCTATTTTCCTCTATTAATGACGAGTAGTGCGCTGCTCTGGCATTACGGAGGGCCTTCCTATAAGTTTTAAGACTATCTTGCCAAATTAAACGAGAATTTTCCACTTTGGTGGAACGCCAATTCCTCTCAAGTTTCCGTGATATTTGCTTTAATTTGCGAGTTTCAGTATTATACCATGGAGCTAACCGTCTTTGTTTTAGTATTTTCTTTTTTAGAGGGGCTACAGAGTCGAGTGTCATTCGCAGCGAGCCTGCAGCACTATCAACAAGATGATCGATTTGGGAGGGACTGAAATTAGCATAGGAGTCCTCCGTTACTTTGTGACTAGATAATGTATTTAGAGCTGATGGAATCGCATCCTTAAATTTAGCTATGGCACTATCAGACAGACATCTTGTATAGAAATTTTTGCCCAATGGCGAGTAGTTCAGCAATACAAACTCAAAAGTTATCAAACAGTGGTCGGATAAAGAGGGATTCTGTGGGAACACCACTAAATGTTCAATTTCAATACCATACACCAAAACAAGGTCGAGGGTGTGGTTAAAACAGTGAGTTGGTTCATGAACACTCTGAGAGAAGCCGATGGAATCTAACAAAGAGATAAACGCAGTACCGAAGCTGTCATTCTCAACATCCACATGAATATTAAAATCTCCTACAATAATAACTTTGTCCGTTTTAAGGACTAAAGTTGACAAAAACTCTGCAAATTCAGATAAGAATTCAGAGTACGGGCCAGGTGCTCGGTACACTATAACAAAAAGAATTGGTTGCAGTGATTTCCAACTTGGGTGCGAAAGACTAAGAACAAGACTTTCAAATGAGTTATAGTTTAGTTTAGGTTTAGAGCTGATTAGTAGGCTAGAGTCGAAGATAGCTGCAACTCCACCTCCTCGGCCTGTGCCTCGAGCACTGGGGGGGGTGGATTCATTTAGGCTAACATATTCTCCATCACCCAGCCAGGTTTCAGTAAGACCAAATAAATCAATATCATAATCTGATATTAGTTCATTTACTAGTACACCTTTAGAAGAGAGATCTGATGTTTAAGAGTCCACATTTAACTCTCCTATTCGTTTGCACTATTGCTCTTGTGGTTTTAATTTTTATGAGGTTTTTATGCACAGCTCCTCTTCTGTTTACCTTTTTAAATAATTTCGATGGTCGGGGGGCAGACACCGTCACTATAGGATTTTCACTAAGTAACTCCTGAAATGGAGGAGCAGAGAAGTGTGTTAGACTGCGACTCTGCGTAGGGTTTTGGGTGGGTAACTGCTGAACAAGAAGGGCAGAGAAGTGTGTTAAACTGCGACTCTGCCTCCTGGTCTCAACTCTGGGTTGTCATGGATTTGGTCCACTAATAAACTTGGCCAGATTTCTAGAAATGAGAGCTGCTCCTTCCCAAGTGTGATGGATGCCGTCTCTCCGGATCAGACCAGGTCTTCCCCAGAAAGTCTGCCAATGATCAACAAGCCCACATTGTTTGCTGGACACCACCTCGACAACCAGCGGCGGAATGACGACATGCGGCTATACATGTCATCACTGGTCAGATTTGGCAGGGGTCCAGAGAAAACTACGGTGTCCGACATTGTTTTTGCATATGTACACACCGACTCAACATTAATCTTAGTGACCTCCGATTGGCGTAACCGGGAGTCATTACCGCCGACATGAATAACAGTTTGTAAAACTGCAGTGGGAACATGAACCGGACCAGAACTAAAATGCAACAATATAATTTTTTTCACTTGGTCTGGACCAAATGAACCGAACTACAGGTGTGAAAGCACCCTTAGACAGAAAGGATGTATGGTTTGAAAGAGGTGTCAAGGAAGCCATTCACACCCGGGTTGAGGAGCCATCGCTGAACGGAAAAGGCCACCACTTATCCCCCACTTACAACGCTGTCCTTTTATCACTTCCCAGGAAACTGAACAAATGTAACCTCTTGGCCTCAGGTGAAGATGCCAACGATTGTTGTTCAGACTTGGCCTCGGGTCATTCCATAACGACTGCTGTTACAGCAGCCAGGAGCGCTAACGAACCAGCGGTATCGATTATCCCGGCAAACAACCCCACAGAGGTTAAATAGCTGAGTTTCCCTACTAGTCAGTGAGAACTGAAGAAGTCTCTTGGATGAGGGATGAAACATCTTCTAGTATCTTCAACCAAGTCCAATTGCCCTTGACTTTAACTTTCTTTGGATTGTATAAAAAATTAACACAAATTCCCACGTGTGAAAGCAGGCCAGAGCAGTGAAGAGCAGTGCGAAGAGCCGTTCAGATGCACAGGTGAAGACCTTGCCTTACCCTTAGGGTGCTGATGGGACTGGGTCTGATACAAGCCCAGGAACAAATTAGGTGACAACCAAGAACAGGTTGGTGACAACTGTAGAGACAGATGGCAGCTCGGAAAGATGGCACCTGGGGCAGGAAGTACCTTGTGTAACGAAATACCCAAGGATGGTACAGACAGACCTTCAGAAAGATACACTCAGTGGTATCTCAGAGGGGATTCAGAATAAACACCCCAGCAGGGTGGACAACTTTGGCAAATGTAACACATCTGTAGGAAAGTCTGCAAGAATTTTGGCTTGTATCCACAGTCTAATTTTTTTTGGTCATTCCGCATAGCTCATGATGGAGAAGTTGGATAAACAAGATGATATACATTTTTAAATATCCCTCCAACAAGGTTATAAAAGCAGTTCTCATTTAAGTTGATTATGGTGGATATAGGAAGAATGTGAAATATGCATTGTAAACCTGGTTGGATTAAAAATCCTCAAAAACTCATTAAAAATTTCCATATCAGTGTGTCCGTAATGGAATTGCATTTATTTTAAAATGGTCACGTCTGTTGGATTTTTCCGTCATTACTGTTGAACAGAAAAATTATACTCAAAACTTCAAGTCCATGTGTGAATGTAGCTGACAAATTTCTCTGGTAAACAGTTCTCAATACCTGTACAAATGTACTCTACGCAGTACTCAGCCCCCTGATTTCTTGCCTGCAGCTACATTTTTATTTCTGAACTGTGACTGGTCAGATTTTGGGTAGGAACAGGTGATGTGTATTTAAGGGGAGGGGCCTAGGAGCAGGCTATAATATATAATGATGAGATGGAAATTCAAGACATCCACAGTGACAAGACATCACAGATCTGCTGCCTTCACAAGACAAAGATGGCCAGTGAAGAATTTCTACTTTCTCGTAAGTATATTTCTTTGACAGTACTAATGCTCTGTGTAGTGTTTGGGTTTATATATGGCACAATAATCTTTTTCTCTAATATAAAGAAGTTCATCAGTTATATCCATCCATGTTTGTCAGCTCTCATTTGCCAATTAGACCGCTTTTACTCTATTATACAACACTTGCTTTATCAGAATTAATTTGTTTATTATCCTAATATGTTTTCCAAAAATGTATTATGTAGTATTTGATGACTTAGCAGCATTTGTGTACTTCCCAAATATTTAGTTTGTCATTATGACTTGACATATCAACTTTATGTTGGCTGGCTAAAACTTGACCTGTGTGTTTGCTTTTTATTCAAATCAAGCCATAGCAAAAACCTTTTTTCCAGGTTTATTTGTATAGCATATTTCATAAGTGATTTACATAATGTATTAAACAAATAAATTAAAAAGTTAACAACAAAGACATGCATTAAATATAATTTGGTAAAAGACAGATGTATTCCAGTCTGAAGCATTTTAGAGATTATTAGCTCTGTTCTCAGACATGCTGGAAACCAGTGAAGAGTACTAAAAAGTGTTGTGTTCAGTTTTATTGGTCTTGGTCTGTCTCTAGCAGCTTTCTGAATGTGCTGAAGTTGTCAGAGTTTTTGGGGAGACCTGAAAAAAAAAAATAAATAAGACCACCAGAGAACTCTAACCTGCTGGAACAAAAAGCATGGAAAAGTCCTGCCTGGTCATAAATCCCATGATATTATGTTTTTAATATGGTACAATAAAAACTTGATTTAACTGTTTAACTTAGTCCAAAATGACACCAACATTTCTGACTTGGGTTTTGGTTTTGTTGAGATGAGCGATAACTGTCTGTCTTCCTTCTTTTGCACCAGGACAGTCAGCTTTGTCGACCTTTAGCTGGAGAAGGTTTGAACATGTCCAATATATTATTTGATCGATTTCCTTGCAGAGAGAATCTATAGGACTGTTGTAACTTGGTTACAGAGCAAATGTGGTAAATGTGGGTGTCATCTGCATAATTATGATACTTGCTTTTAAATGGTCAATAGAAGAGGTCTAAGGATTGAGCTTTGGGGAACTCCACTGTAGCAGAAGCCTCTTGCTACGGGTAACCCCAGTACAGATGCCAACTCAGGAGCTTGTCTAACCAGTGACTTTATTTCACACACTGCCGTACACATATACACTTCAACATAAAGTTCTTTGCCCAGGCCGGCCGTGCGCTTCCCGGCTCGTTCACACTGGTCCCTCCAGGCAGTCCTCTGCCTGTAACACCAGCGTCCAACACAAACTTGCTCACATACTGGCTGTTCTTCGTTTCATGGCAGGCAGCAGCCATCTAAGGTCCAGCACACTACTGCATTTAGAAGGAGAGCATAATTAATGAATGAACAGTAGCTGTGACAATTTGCTCTCCCCGGCTCTGCTCACCTGAGCCACCTCACCCCACTGCAGCTGAATGCAAACCATGCCACCTCCACATCCACACATCATGTTGGTCCTTTCAGATGCATAACCCTGTCCTGAAATTAGGACTTTTTGGCATTGTGAGAGCCGGACCCAGTTTTGGAGTCTGTCCATTAGTACTGTATGGTCAATGTGTAAAAGGCATATACATCTAATAAGACTAGAACTGAAATCTTGCCTGAATCAGTTTATAAATTAATATAATTCTGAGCATTATTCAGAGCTTGTCTCAATTATTTTAGTTTAATAGTGAAGGCTTGATATTGGTCTGTAGATGTTAATCTGAGATGCATCAAGACTACTCTTGATAGATTATTAATAGATTTAATGACTGCAGTTGTCAAGGCTTTGGGATGACATACTATGTATTGAATATCTGCTGCAAATCTGTTGCCAAAAAAAGCTTGTTGGTGGAGCATCAAGACAGAATGTGGATGGCTTAAGCATTTTTGGATGAAATTCAACTTTTAATTGATGATCTAATAACTTTAATTTTATTACTGCTAGCTATAACTTTTATGTAACAACACTACATCACAAAATTAACCATTAAAATAAAAATTTTCAAATCTAGAAACTGTTAATATCATGGGTGAGTGGACTTACTTACATAATTGAAAATGTTTCGCCTCTCATCCAAGAGGCTTCTTCAGTTCTGACTGACTGGAAAGGAGTGTCCCCTGTGGGTTCTTTATCAAGGTGATGGATACCGCTTGGTTTGTTAGTGCTCCTGGTCACGCGAGGCCAGGTCTGAATGACGGTTGAGGCACAATGCGAGCATTTGTTCAGTCCCCTGGGAAGAGATGAAAGGAAAGCATTGTAGGTGGGGGATAAATGATGCAGACCTCCTCCCTTGTTAAGAGATGGTATATTTACTTGGGTGTAAATGGTCTCCTTGACTCTCTTTCAAACCATCGGTGTTCCCCGTCAAAAATGTGTACATTGTTGTCCCAGAAAGACGCTTAACCTTCAGATGTGTGTTGAGCAATGCGTTTGTGTGGTGGTTTTTCATTTCCCCAGTATATAGGTCTGCGCCGGCCTCACTACACTGAACATCATAGTGCTACTAATACGTTGTTTGGGTGGAAAGTCTTTAGGGGAATTACAAAATATATCGTCTGTCCATGTCCTCTTGTACAACTCTTCACTATCAGCACGATGACACAATTTGTCTGTCTCTTCCTAAACTGTTCAAAATCATGATGTGACTGTGGTTAAGGTTTGGGTAGGTGTATGCACAAATACACCTAAGTTTAGGGAAAGATCATGGTTTGGGTTAAAATGACTACATACTAAAATTAGGGATAAAATAATGCTTGACTTGTAACAGAGTATTTGTACACTGTGGTATTGCTACCTTCACTGCATTAAAATGAAAATTAATTTCATTAAAAAATCTTCCCCCACTGATGTTTGTGTGATATTTTCCAACAGAGCTGAGGATTGCACTCATTGGGAAGGTTGGAGTTGGGAAGACCTCAGTCATGAAAACCCTCCTGATGAGCTCAGAAGAAGTTCTCCCTGACACAGAAAAGTGTCAGAAGAAAGAAGCAAAGATCGGAGGACAAACTGTGGTGGTTGTTGACACTCCAGGTCTGTGTAACCCAGATAAAACAGACGAGGAGGTGATGGAGGAGATTAAAAAATGTGTCTCATTAACTGATACTGGTCCTCATGTGTTCCTCTTTGTGCTGAATTTGGATAGATTTACAAAAGAAGACCAGGACACAGTTGAGATTATCAAGAAGACTTTTGGTGAAAAGGCAGCAACATACACTATGGCTTTGTTCACCCATGGAGATCAACTGAAGAAAAAGGGAAAAACCATAAAAATGTTTGTCGAAGACAGCGGAGATCTCAAACACTTTGTTGACACATGTAAAGGGGGACCACATGTTATCGACAACAAAGATAAGACACTGTCTGAAGCCACCGAGCTATTGGAGAAGATCAACAACATGGTAAAAGAAAATGGAGGAAAGTGCTACACTGCTGAAAGCTTCAAAGAGGCTGCGAAAGAAGGAAAACGTTCTGGACTTCGGAAGAGAATCGCTCTCTCTGTGAATGGCTCTGCTCTGGCTGGAGCAGGTCTTGGAGGAGCAATATCTCACTTTGTTGGTAGCACGGTTGGAATCCCAATAGGAGTTGCAGCGGGAGCTGCAGTCGGAGGTGTACTTGGAGGTGTAGGGATAGTTACTGCAGAACACATTAAGGCTAAAAAATGCGTAATGCAGTGAATTTTCATTATTCTTATGAGCATGAACATAGGTTTCAGACAAACAAACGCAAAACTGTATATCTGAATGGTATATCATATGTTTATATATATATATAAATAACATTGGAATGGAACTGATGAATGAAAGTAATAGTAACGAACAAAAGAAAAAAATAATTTCTGTATTATTTTGACACTCACACTTAAAACTTTTTCTTAACAGAGACCAGAACTGAGCTACAAAGTCCTTCCTAAGTTCACAGTAGCTGTTAAGTTAGTTATTACTCCTTCAAAAAGTAATAATATTACTAGTGCTGGGCAAGTTAGCGTGTTATTATCACGTGAACGCATTAACTAACACCAATTAACGACCCACGTTAACGCAGTTTTTATTATTATTATTATTTTGAAAGTCCGTTGGTCACTGGCTATGAATACACAAAGTCAAACCATGGGTCACAGGAGGGACGGGATGTTGATCAGCCTGGAAATCACCCACCCAAACAAGCAGCGGAGGGAGGCTTCGGCAGACTAAGCTGGATGCAGTGTGTGGGAGAAGTAGATAAACAAAAGCAAGACAAGCGATCAAAAAAGGCCACATCGAAGTGGATAGCTATACACTGCATGCTGGTTAGTATTGGGGAAGATGTCGGTCTGGGGAACGTTCTTAAAATTACAACGTATTCGCTTGGCCCCGCGGGGTCGCTATGCGCTCCTCAGGTGAACAGACAGGGAGACAAACGCTCCATGAGTAAACGGCAATCGCTCTGTGGATAGTAACCATTGCACAGCTTACCTGATAGGCCTTCATCTCGTTTTGCAGGGATGCTCTGCCATGTGAATTCCCTCCTGTTGATGTCCTAGTTAGTAATAGTAATAGATTCTGGAAACTCACATAAAGTGAGGATCAATCTCTCTTTCAATGATTGGTGCTGCGTGTCGTGTAAAAAAAGTTCAAGACAATTTAACATTGGCGGCGGGTGGGTGTGTGCATGAGGCGACCACTTCACCTCACTCTAACAGGGAACACAGACTGTTTCTGCTGCTCCCTGATAAAAAGAAAAATGTTTGTGCTGATGCCTGTTCAAAAAAAATCCCAAGAAAACTGGACTCTGATGGTAACTTGTTTTAACAACCTAGAAGAAAGGTAATGCCCTGGCAGTGTTAAATAGCTTGGTTTTATATTTGATTTGATCACATTAATGTTTAAGTTGAGATTTACAAGAAATACTTTTTTGCTACTGTGTAAAGGGAATACTGCTGGTAAAAAGCACATTATTTGTTTAAAGTGAAAATTAATTTGTTAATCGTAAGAAAATCATGTGATTAATCGCGATTGAAAATTTTAATCGTTGCCCAGCACTAAATATTACTTTACTTATTACTGGGTGATAAAAGTAACTACTTATGTTACTAGTTAATTACTGTATTACTTTCACTACCGTCAACTCTTGACTATTGAACTACTGTTTTTCTGCACATGAAGGCCTATTTATAAGAGCAGTATTCAGTATTTTTACACAACATAGGGCCTAAAACTTAAGCAAACTTAACGCCACTCTCTCCCTATGAGTCCAAGCGTCAGTGACAGTAACGGTCGAAGATTCAGTAAGTTTCAGTTGCTGTGCTGCTACAGCAGATGCTTCAATAAATTAAATATAGAATTCTTCGCGGTTGAAAGCGTTTTGCTGGTCGCACAAAGTTTACAACGGATGACAATGTTCTTTGCATCTTAGACTGTGACACAATAAAGGCAGTAGCTACTTACAGCTGTGGAAAATTCAGTTCAAGGATGGTGGATTCAGTAACGCTGTAACACAGCAACTTGGATTAGTAACTGTAATAATATTACTGGTTTAGAAAAGTAATCCTTTACACTACTGGTTACTGGGAAGAAGTAACATTATTACAGTGACGTGTTACTCCCCAACACTCGACTTAAGTAATGTTTAAATCCATTGCTAGAAAATGTGTCCACTCAAAAGCAATCAATTCGGTAAACAGGTACTCACTTTACCATCACAAGCTAGCAAGATTTGAGGCCAACAGATATATATTTTGTATTTGTTTTTCTTTCTGTCTGCATACATGGAGAAATTTGTTTTTCAGAGTTAGTAGTATTCATACAGTTTAGAATGAGGTGGAATATCTGATTATGCTAAGATAACTTTATTATTTACTAATTTAGATAATTATAAAAATGATATGTAGACTGTATGCCATACAGTACATAATCTTTAACTTTCCACATATCAGAAATGATCATGCTAATGCTAGCTTTGTCAGCTGTTTGAGTTATCTACACAACACATTCACTATGTTCAGTGATAACTACTCTTTACACAACAACCCAGTTTAATTTAGTGATGCATTTAAACTCCACTGTGGATTTCAGCAGCTGGACAGTCAGAAGATTGAGATAATTTACATGTAGCCTGATTTTTGGTTTTGATTCCTGGTTGGCAAAATTCCCAGATTCAGAAGGATTTTCCTCAAACCTGAAATAACTGATTCTTTGGCCATGTAGCACCAGGTCCTGAGGTAAATATTTGGCTCTTTAGCTGCTCAACTTGTGTTGTATACTGTTTTGTTGTGTAATCTGCTCTTTATTCTTAGACTAACAATAAACACCAAAATCTGTCTCGTAATGCCTCGTAATCACTACAGTATCGATGGTGTTTAGGTTGTGATGATTTCTCATACCACATGAGGGAGTAACAAGGGGCATAGTGGGACTTTACAGCAGAGCAGGATTTAAACAACATAAAGTGACCCGTCAATATAATGGGGTGGAGCAGGTGGGGTAGCCAGTGGTGTAGCTCAAACTGTTGCACATGCAAAGTAGGCATGGTTTTATAAAATGTATATATTAATGTGGAGTTGAGCCCCCAGACAGTTAAACAATCATGTGAAATAGAAAATGTATTTTACCTATATGCACTTATATAATCCTGTATATGTCATCTACCTTATGTACTTATATTCATCTTATGTGGTATTATAATTTGCACTGTGTACCAGTGTTTTAAAAAGAATGAACATCTGTCACTGATTGTTTTGTTGTTGTAAGCATATTCCTTTCCTGTGGCTCAAAGCTTTTCTCATAGACTACACTATTATTCTATTCTAGCTTTCTCTGTCAGAATCTCTAAGGGTTTCTCTTACTTTAAATAAATATCACAAAAAACAACAATGGAATTTCTTCATTTGTTCTTTTATCCAAGAAAATATACAGTCTTCACCACACTATGTTTGACAACACTGAAAATAAACTTTGACTTGTTATTTATACCTCAACAACAGTAAAAAGGTTTGTTCTAAAATGAGACTAAATCATTGTTGATAAATGTTTGAGGCTACTTCCATCGGTCCAGGTTTGTTTATTTTACTTTTTTCTTTCAACATAAGTGCTTGCATAATGTTATAGAATAGATTTATCTCCTTGGCTTTGATTTTGACATATTTACTTTTACCAGCTGTCTTGTCTTCTTAATGTCTTTCTTCAATAGGAAAAATGAAACGTCTTTGTTTTTGGTTCCATCAAAAACAACGGCATGTATTTAAAGCAGGAAAGTCAGTAAATCAGTCTGCATTGATCTATGAATTAATGTGAGTGATTCACAGCTGGTCTGTACAGAATAGCTTCTCCATCAGTTCATGAAATCCCTGCAGCACCTGAAGGCAGCAGGACTGATGTGTTCATTGTTGTCCCAAAGTATGCTAACGTGGCTGCAGATGGTTCAAGAGTTCAACAACTCAACTTATTCAGTAACATCTTATGATCAGTTATATCAAATTTAACAATTAGCCCAACAAGTGAACCAGTCATGAGTCTGAGTTAATGCAATCAGCTGTCCCAGATGCTGAAGATGGAAACTACTGTGACCCACATTGTTAAATCAACAGCCTCTTGTAAACGATAACAGGAATCAGCCCTTACAGGAAAAGAATTCTGCTGCTTGAGTTGATGAGTTTCTGGTGTTTATCTTTACGTCTGAGCTGGTGTGTGAAGATGCCAGGTGGCTGCAGAACAGAAACAGACCTGTTTTTAAATGACTGTACAATATGCAGTGGCAGAAAGTAACTACACATACAATTTTGAGGAAAATGTCCTGCAAATGCCTGCATGTCTTTGACTGTCTCTGATCATACATGTAATCAATAATTTGACCACGTAAGCACTGCCCTTAACTGTCACTGGCTTTGTTATAAGTTTGATACATTACAGGGGCCCACAATGCTACAGTCTCCTGGAAGAAAAAACATTCAGTTGCTTCTTTTTGTTCCCAGCAAGCTTGTTGAATTGTGAAATGGAAATTGTGTTGTGAATGTTTGTGCATTTTACTGTTGTAGCTGCTCATTGTGGCACTAGCTTTAACTATACTTCATGTACTGTTTACTTGTTTAATCCAGGGGTTCCAAACCTAGGGGCCGGGCCCTCTGAAGGTCAACATATAAATCTGAGTGGTTGTGAAATGATAATGGGAGAGGATAGAAGAAAAAACAAAGTTCTGATACACAAATCTGCTTTAATTTTTAGTGAAATATTAGATAATTTTAACAGTTATTGAAATTAAACAATGTCATAAGTTGAGAGGGAAAACGTCTGAGTGGAGCAACTCAGAGACAAGGACACATGTTGAGGGGACACTGGTTTAATCTTTAACAATGTGTTGTGTTTTATGAGTTTAACATTTTTCATGTATCTCAGTCTGTAAAGTCACTAGTTACTCTAAAAACAATGACAAGGAACAGCTAGGAGACTAGCTACTACTAAATGCCCAGTCCTAAATACTAAATGCTCAGTCCTAAATGCCCAGTCCTAAATACTAAATGCCCAGTCCTAAATACTAAATGCCCAGTCCTAAATGCCCAGTCCTAAATACTAAATGCCCAGTCCTAAATGTCCAGTCCTAAATACTAAATGCCCAGTCCTAAATACTAAATGCCCAGTCCTAAATACTAAATGCCCAGTCCTAAATGCCCAGTCCTAAATGCCCAGTCCTAAATACTAAATGCCCAGTCCTAAATACTAAATGCCCAGTCCTAAATGCCCAGTCCTAAATACTAAATGCCCAGTCCTAAATACTACCAGTCCTAAATGCCCAATACTAAATACTAAATGCCCAGTCCTAAATGCCCAGTCCTAAATACTACCAGTCCTAAATGCCCAATACTAAATACTAAATGCCCAGTCCTAAATGCCCAGTCCTAAATACTAAATGCCCAGTCCTAAATACTAAATGCCCAGTCCTAAATGCCCAGTCCTAAATACCCAGTCCTAAATACTACCAGTCCTAAATGCCCAATACTAAATACTAAATGCCCAGTCCTAAATACCCAGTCCTAAATACTAAATGCCCAGTCCTAAATGCCCAGTCCTAAATACCCAGTCCTAAATACTACCAGTCCTAAATGCCCAATCCTAAATACTAAATGCCCAGTCCTAAATGCCCAATCCTAAATACTAAATGCCCAGTCCTAAATACTAAATGCCCAGTCCTAAATACTAAATGCCCAGTCCTAAATACTAAATGCCCAGTCCTAAATGCCCAATACTAAATACTAAATGCCCAGTCCTAAATACTAAATGCCCAGTCCTAAATGCCCAATACTAAATACTAAATGCCCAGTCCTAAATGCCCAATACTAAATACTAAATGCCCAGTCCTAAATACCCAGTCCTAAATACTAAATGCCCAGTCCTAAATGCCCAGTCCTAAATACCCAGTCCTAAATACTACCAGTCCTAAATGCCCAGTCCTAAATACTAAATGCCCAGTCCTAAATGCCCAATCCTAAATACTAAATGCCCAGTCCTAAATACTAAATGCCCAGTCCTAAATACTAAATGCCCAGTCCTAAATGCCCAATACTAAATACTAAATGCCCAGTCCTAAATACTAAATGCCCAGTCCTAAATACTAAATGCCCAATCCTATGTGGCCAAATTCCCAATTCTAAATACCAAATGCATTTTAGATTTAGACTTTTAGTTTTTGATTTAGACTTTTAGTTTTAGACTTTAGTTTTAATTCTGACCCAATAATCCCTCCACAGTGGCCAGCCCGCCCCTGCTGCTTTGCCAAAGTGAAATATTTAGTCTTCCTTCACTGATCCATTAGAGATGAACTGTGCATTTTCTCTTCTGACCACCAGAGGGAAGCATTTTATTAAATAAGTGTTCACTGAGAATCAGAGCAGCCTTCCTCAACTCTAATGTGACAAGTCAAGTGTTCAGTATATTTACCATTAAGTTTGATAACATCAATATAAAGCCAGCTATAAACATTTATTGAATTTGTATTTGCAGCAGAAATTCCTAAAAAGCCCTAATAAATTGTTTTATTTGACTCTCCTGTATGAAGACTGTAAATATGTTTTAAACTGTAACACAGAGTTAATTCATTTTTGCATATGTCCTCTCACAGCGCTTTAATCTATTGTTGGTCTTATTTATTTCCTTTTAGTTTCACATTTTACTACTTTGAGTTACTTTAACCTTGTACTCCTTATTAATTTTATTAGTGTATACTGTTTATTTGAATATGTATTTGAGTATTTAAATGTGCTAAATGAAGAAATTGACTTACCTGACACATGAAAAACATCAAAGGTAAGTTACTTTATTGTCACACACACATAGGCCCTACATGTAGCCTAGTGAAATTCATTCTCTTAACCCATCTCTCAAGGGAGCAATGGGCAGCCACTGTGCAGCGCACTGGGATCAGTGTCACTGGTCAATGGCACTGAAGAACCCAACATGTTTTTGATGGTTGGGGAAACCAGAGCACCTGGAGGAAACCCACAGAGACATGGGGAGAACATGCAAACTCCACACAGAAAGGCCCTGACAATCCTGATCCTGGGTTTGAACCCAGGACCTTCTTGCTGTGAGACCACAGTGCTATCCATTGTGGAAAGTTTACTGTATTAACAGGTTTCTTCAGAAGAAGGCAAAGTATTGAGTATTTTTGCAGTCAAACAGTTGAAACAATCCAATCTTACACCAGCATTCAAACTCTGCCATTTAACTGAAAAAATTGCATTTTGGCAAATTTGCACTGTTAACCAATAGCGAACTGTCTTGACTGAGCTGACTTTTCAGTGGACGGAGAGCAGGAGAGTAAAAAATGGAGGAGGCTAGCGTAGCTTATTAGCTGTGGGTCTCAGTCCAGTTTTTTAAACTCCTGTCCTTGAGTATAACTGCTCCACAACAGGGAGCTGGTTCACACACAGTTAACTTCACTTTATTGTCTGTGGTGTCTTGTGATGCGCAGGTGTAATTTTGCGTCCAAAGTCGGAGGACAAATTTCAGCGTGCTACAATCAACAAACACAAATCATGAGATTCCAGTAAAGAGCTCCAACTAAAGCCCCAGGCACTAGGTATGATTTTGGAATGTTTACCGTGATTTACGTGCTTCTTCAGAAGAAGGCACAGCAAGTAGAACCCTGCTGGAAAGAATGAAAATGCGACTGCTCAAAGGTGATTTGGGGAAGGGGCAGATTCAGAATGAGCTCTATTAGTTTTATTTTTTCTAAATCCCCAATAGTCTGAAAAATGTCCGATTGGACAGTGAGCCCATTTGACAGTGTTATCCCTAAAAGAAACAGAAATTGCTCTGAAAAGACACACTTTCCCTGCAGTTGTTAGTTCACTGACTGCTGGCCTTTTCCATGGTGCTGAACTGCCGGGGTGTCGCTCTGCACCAACTTAGGGAAAACTCTCACGATTTTATTCACATTGTAAATTTGACTGCAACAGTAATTTCACTTGATTATGTCATTTGGTGTAAGGCCTGAAAGATGGAAAACCTATGGTGACACAGGACTTTAACCCTGGAGACCACTGATCATGTCCTGTGTGAAACCAGGCCCCCTCCCCCATGACCTGGAAGGGGGCGTTAGTAGCTCAGTTTGTATAGACTTGGCTTGGAAACCAGTGGGTCACCGATTCAAATCCAGCTCTGAATAGAGATATGGAGTGTAACCAATAGCGAACTGTCTTGACTGAGCTGACTTTTCAGTGGACAGAGAACAGGAGAGTCAAAAATGGAGGAAGCTACAAGAGTTTATTAGCTGTGTGCCACAATCCAGTTTAAACTCCTGTCCCACAGTATGACTGCTTCACAACAGAGAGCTGGTTCACACACAGATAACGCAAATTCACTTTTTTGTCAGTGGTGTCTTTTGATGTGCAGGTGTAATTTTGTCGGAGGCTGATGTGAACTTTTTCCCTCTCAGTTGCTTGTAATTACAGTTTAAACGCTTTGACGTGAACGTGGCCTTACTGCTAACAGTAAGTGTATATTTTGGCCACTCAACTATTAACAAACAAAAAGCATGAGATTCCAGTAAAGAGCTGTTGACTCCAGCTAGAGCCCCAGGCACTAGGTGTGATTTTGGAATGTTTACCGTGATTTACATGCTTCTTCAGAAGAAGGCAAAGGCAAGTAGGATCCTGCTGGAAGGAGTGTGATGACTAAACACATGAATGTAATTGTCTAAGAAAGCCCAAGTTTTTATTAATGAGTGAACTGAGATGCTACAACAAGCAAAATACAGAAAGAAGGACGGGGAGGTCAGGGATGTCACCACAAAGCGCAACCTCACCCTCGTGGTGTTTGAATATGGAGGCTTTGGGACAACAGCCGCTCATTACTCGCTGTGGTACGAGATGACAGTTTTTAAAGTTAGCAAAGATCGAAAAAAAGTTATAGTCAGAAACTGCAGTCTTTCCACCTTGGCTAGCTTCAGTTCCAGTGGCATAAAACTGCAATTCATGTCAGACAGCCCCCTCTCAAGTGAGTAACACCAAGGCATGTGGGGCATTCATCATGGCCATCTGCATGATGACACCCTACATTCACGGATTAACTGCGAGAAGAATCAAGGGACATTTTCCATCATGATGTGAGCATATATAAGCTACGCCCCGCACCATTCCAGTTCACTGGTGATGTTGTTGATATTAAATACAAACATCCAGTGTTGAGCACTGACTCTGGCAGTCAGGAAGAATTAAATAAAACTGCATTCTGGCTCTGAGGGATCACAATTAGTTCATCTTTGGTGAACTCAATACTGACAAACAAATTTGCACTGTTAACAAATAGCGAACTGTCTTGACTGAGCTGACTTTTAAGTGGACGGAGAGCAGGAGAGTCAAAAATGGACGAATCTAGTTTAGCTTCTTAGCTGTGTGTCACGACTGACTGAAGAATCCAACATGTTTTTGATGGCTGGGGAAACCAGAGCACCCGGAGGAAATCCACAGAGACATGGGGAGAACATACAAACTCCACACAGAAAGGCCCTGACAATCCTGATCCTGGGTTTGAACCCAGGACCTTCTTGCTGTGAGACCACAGTGCTATCCATTGTGGAAAGTTTACTGTATTAACAGAAGAAAGCAAAGTATTGAGTATTTTTGCAGTCAGTCGCAACAATCCAATGTAAAGGCCCCCTTACACCAGCATTCAAACTCAGGACAATAGCGAACTGTCTTGAATGAGCTGACTTTTCAGTGGACGGAGAGCAGGAGAGTAAAAAATGGAGGAGGCTAGCGTAGCTTCTTAGCTGTGTGTCACAATCCATTTTTTTAAACTCCTGTCCTTGAGTATAACTGCTCCACAACAGGGAGCTGGTTCACACACAGTTAACTTCACTTTATTGTCTGTAGTGTCTTGTGATACGCAGGTGTAATTTTGCGTCCAAAGTCGGAGGACAAATTTCAGCGTGCTATCAGTAAGTACAGATTTTGGCCACCCAACTATCAACAAACACAAAGTATGAGGTTCCAGTAAAGAGCTGTTGACTCCAACTAGAGCCCCAGGCACTAGGTGTGATTTTGGAATGATTACCGTGATTTACATGCTTATGGCGACACAGGACTTTTACCCTGGAGACTGCTGATCATGTCATGTGAATCATGTGAAACCAGACCCCCTCCACCATAAACTGGAAGGGGGCGGCAGTAGCTCAGTTTGTATAGACTTGGCTTGGAAACCTGAGGGTCACCGGTTCAAGTACTCGGACTAGACATATGCAGTGTAGACTGGTAGAGGGGCCAACTCTCCACCTGGCAACTGCCGGAGGTGCCCTTTAGCAAGCCACTGCTTGGGGCTCTGACATCTCTCCATGTGTTGTTGCATGTGTCTGTTTTTCAGACTGTGTGTCATTAATAACACCAGAGTGAAAAAACATTGAATTTATATTTATGAAATAATAAAGTATATCTTCTATATCATCTTTTAGCTGAGGAGCGCTCATCACATTAGCACAGCCAAGCTCCACCTGGAGCCCCAGGCATTTGGCATGGTTTTGGAAGGTTTTAATAAACAACTCTCTTCTGAAGAAGGCAAAGGCAAGTTTGATCCTGCTGGAAGGAGTTTGATGACAAAACGCATGAACATTATTTTCTAAGAAAGCCCAAGCTTTTTAATTGATGATCGTGATGTTTGTATATGGAGGCTTTGGGACAAAAGCCGCACATTACTCGCTATAATATGTGATGACAGTTTTAGCAAAGTTAGCAAAGATCGAAAGACCTTATGGTCAGAAACTCTTTTGAGTGATCTTGAAAGTGGATTCAGACTGGATGCTGAATCACTTTACATTCACAACGTACCTCTGTTAAGGCTCAGTTACTCAAGCATTAAAACTGTGACATTTAACTGAAAAATGAGAGTTACGGATGTATAGTGTTGTAGTCAAGACCGCCCAAATCGAGACCAAATCAAGACCAAGACCACAGTTTATCGAGACTGAGACAAGACCAAGACTTTTAGGGGCTGAGAGCAGTCGAGACCAAGACCAGTTCCCTGCATTGCATGGCACGCAATAAAATATGGAACGAGATCATAGGTAGTTCACAAAGTGATCTGAAAGATCATAGGTAGTTCACAAAGCAGGGAGGGGTAACAGTTATTAATTAGGGTTATTGGTTGCATTTGAAACAATATGTTTTACTTCTAATCAAAGTTAGGGTGTTAACAAATCAGACAATGCAAAAGCAATTTAATGACATTTCAAAAGTTATGGTCTTGACTGGTCTTGAAATAAAATCTAAAATCCTCAATAGCCTATGCAACGGGGTTGTTTGGTTCCGTTGGTGAGTGAAGAGAGTGTAGCGTTCCTGGACCGGACTGAATACACACTTGATTTGAAATGGTGTAAGGCAAACTTGAAAGACCTATTGAGCCCGTGTGTCCCATTGGGTATGCATTTGAGCCGATACAGCGGGGAAACCGAGCAGTGGTACGTCGCTATGTCCAACATTCGGTGGTGATTTGGGGCGAAGAGCGGGTTGGCAACGCTAACGCTAACGAGCGTGTCGTGGTACCACCATATTGTTACACGCTGCGGTTAAGTGCAAGTGTAGGAGAGAGTGTGACGTTCAAGGAATGTGTAGAAAAATGTATGTGTATTTCTTGCTGGTGTTACCATTAATGTTAGCAGAAATATAATGTAATATGTTAATAGGTGAGTGTATCAGAGGAATTAGCCTAAAGTGAATGTGTGTTTTGAGTTATATTATTTTGTTACATTAGTATTTTGAGTTAAGTCAATTTCGATTATGTGGAATATCTGTTCAATTATTTTGATGTCATATGTACTTATTTTCCGTAAGGTAGAATGCTTTATGTATTGTATATTGTCAGTTTGGTTATGTCATTTGTTGTTTATTGTTTCACTGTAAGCGGAGATTTGAAGATAATGTGGCTGGGACTGTATGTGATTGTAGTCAGAAATAAACAAGCTCTGGCTTGAGAAAGACGCTAACTTTGGTCATCTCTCTGTTAATCCACAGTGGCTACACAGTGGATACTAAATGCCCAGTCCTAAATACTAAATGCCCAATCCTAAATACTAAATGCCCAATCCTAAATACTAAATGCCCAATCCTAAATACTAAATGCCCAGTCCTAAATGGCCAAATGCCCAGTCCTAAATGGCCAAATGCCCAATTCTAAATACCAAATACATTTTAGATTTAGACTTTTAGTTTTTGATTTAGACTTTTAGTTTTAATTCTGACCCAATAATCCCTCCACAGTGGCCAGCCCGCCCCTGCTGCTTTGCCAAAGTGAAATATTTAGTCTTCCTTCACTGATCCATTAGAGATGAACTGAGTATGTTAAATTACTGCAACACTCCGCAGTGTCCCTACAGTAATGCAAATCCATCTATCTCATTAAAAAAATATATTTTTTCTCTAAATTAATTCTAATTTACAGTGTAATCATGGAATAATCAAGGACATGTCTTTTTGACAGTTGCGCACCTCCATGAATGGACTGCACTCATTTCCAGTGACAAATACAGCCGCAGGGACAGAAACATTGCATTCCATAATTCCTCTAACTAAAGGCTGAGAATGCCACATATAGTCATGGCCATCAGTGCAGTCTGTATTGATGTGTAGATTCTGACTTTTCAGTGGACGGAGAACAGGAGAGTCAAAAATGGAGGAAGCTAGGAGAGTTTATTAGCTGTGTGCCACAATCCAGTTTTTTAAACTCCTGTCCCAGAGTATGACTGCTCCACAACAGAGAGCTGGTTCACACACAGATAAGGCAAATTCACTTTTTTGTCAGTGGTGTCTTTTGATGTGCAGGTTTTGTCGGAGGCTGATGTGAACTTTTCCCCTCTCAGTTGCTTGTAATTACAGTTTAAACGCTTTGACGTGAATGTGGCCTTACTGCTAACAGTAAGTGTATATTTTGGCCACCCAACTATTAACAAACAAAAAGCATGAGATTCCAGTAAAGAGCTGTTGACTCCAACTAGAGCCCCAGGCACTAGGTGTGATTTTGGAATGTTTACCGTGATTTACATGCTTCTTCAGAAGAAGGCAAAGGCAAGTCGGATCCTGCTGGAAGGAGTGTGATGACTAAACACATGAATGTAATTGTCTAAGAAAGCCCAAGTTTTTATTAATGAGTGAACTGAGATGCTACAACAAGCAAAATACAGAAAGAAGGACGGGGAGGTCAGGGATGTCACCACAAAGCGCAACCTCACCCTCGTGGTGTTTGAATATGGAGGCTTTGGGACAACAGCCGCTCATTACTCGCTGTGGTACGAGATGACAGTTTTTAAAGTTAGCAAAGATCGAAAAAAAGTTATAGTCAGAAACCGCAGTCCTTCCACCTTGGCTAGCTTCAGTTCCAGTGGCATAAAACTGCAATTCATGTCAGACAGCCCCCTCTCAAGTGAGTAACACCAAGGCATGTGGGGCATTCATCATGGCCATCTGCATGATGACACCCTACATTCACGGATTAACTGCGAGAAGAATCAAGGGACATTTTCCATCATGATGTGAGCATATATAAGCTACGCCCCGCACCATTCCAGTTCACTGGTGATGTTGTTGATATTAAATACAAACATCCAGTGTTGAGCACTGACTCTGGCAGTCAGGAAGAATTAAATAAAACTGCATTCTGGCTCTGAGGGATCACAATTAGTTCATCTTTGGTGAACTCAATACTGACAAACAAATTTGCACTGTTAACAAATAGCGAACTGTCTTGACTGAGCTGACTTTTAAGTGGACGGAGAGCAGGAGAGTCAAAAATGGACGAATCTAGTTTAGCTTCTTAGCTGTGTGTCACAACTGACTGAAGAATCCAACATGTTTTTGATGGCTGGGGAAATCAGAGCACCCGGAGGAAATCCACAGAAACATGGGGAGAACATACAAACTCCACACAGAAAGGCCCTGACAATCCTGATCCTGGGTTTGAACCCAGGACCTTCTTGCTGTGAGACCACAGTGCTATCCATTGTGGAAAGTTTACTGTATTAACAGGTTTCTTCAGAAGAAGGCAAAGTATTGAGCAGAAAACCTGCTGAAACAGAGGAGCTATCCAGGAGTTCATAACTGAATTATAATTAAATAATTTATCATGTGTGAGTGAAAAGGTCATTTGCTGAATCAACGATGTTTCTTCTCCACACAAAGATGTGTTTTAATGCTTAACATTCTCTGGCCTAGAGCAAAACCTAGTCACTTGCATTTAACAAAAAAAGTCTGCATAAAGTCATTAGAATAAAACAAAACAGTCTCTGGGTTGAGACACACCGTTTTTGGGAGGAGAGCATTCCGAGATACCTGGTTAAGTTTGGTCTTCAGATTTCGGCTATAATGTCTTGAGGTTGGCAACTATACTTCAATCTAGTAAAAGGTGGAAAATGCCCAAACTGATTGTTGAGCTGTTTTATCACGTCTGAGAGCAGCCAGTTAAACTGCATGGTGTCAGGACCGGGGCCAGAAACTCAGACGCAGACCAGAGTTTGAGCAGTGAAAGGATTTATTGAACACAAGGGAGAGACAGGTGTGGCTTGGGGATGGGTGGTTGTTCCAAGGGGCATGAGGTCCTGGTTCCATAGCTCAGGGAGGAAGGGAGGAAGCAGAACACAGAGAGACAGACAAAAACCAAAACACACCAAGCACACCATAAACGCCTCAAGGCGAAAAGAACTCAAAACTACAATCACACACACATCCCAACAGGAAGGTCAGGGTCACGACCAGGGGTTCGTGACACATGGGCTGTTTGGTTTGAACAACAGAACTCACCAAACATCACAAAAACATTAACAAGAACCTGAGAAGCAGTGACATGTTGTACTTCACAAGAGAAATACAAACACAGAAGAAAAAAAGACGTTGTTGACAACATAGTTCTATGTATTTAAGTGCAAGTGCTGAAGTGCTATTGTGGCTATTGCACATTGCTCCATTGCTCGTTGGTATGGCAGACACAGCGCATACTCAACTGTAGTGACGATGGTCCGTCAAAACTAAGGTGCTTGTATGTGTATTGCACGTTGCCCTATTGCACCAATATTACAGGTGAAGTGCTCACACATTTATTTCACACGGTTCTATTTCACATTGTTCAGCTGCTTAATGGAGGCTGGTACATGCGTGCAGTTATGCACAGTAACAATTATATGATTTCATCAAAAGATGTTTGTCAGCAGAGAGCAAATTTCATTAGAGTATCTCAGCCATGTTACTGAAATGGCCTTGCTGGAGGTCAATAATAGAAATGGTGCCATTTTTCTTCTCCTTGATCTAACAGGCATATTCAACACAATGGATCATTTTATTGACCATTTTAGAAATGGTGTGGAACCGCATTTCAATGGTTTCCACTGTTCTCTGATAGACTATGTCATGTCGATGTAGGCAACTGTGTTTCTACCTCTGTTTCTGTACCCACTTTAACTCACAAATGTGCTATGGTGTCACATTTCACGTTTTCCACATGAAACTCCAGGTATCATTTCCACAGGGACTCTTGCATAGCACACACTCAGCACAAAGGATGAGTCAGATGGTGTTAGAAGAGCAAAATAGGTCAATTTTCAAGCCAACTTCTTTTGCCTTCATCATTTAAAGATGTTTACCCTTGGGGTTAAGCGCTCAGAATCTGGAAGGAGCTTGGAGTAGAGCTGCTGTTCCTTTGCGCTGAAACAATATCATATATTATCGATTTTTAATTACCAAAGCCTTGGTCAACATAAGAAGGAATAAAGTTGTCATTATCAACAATCATTGCATAAAAAGAGTATTGTGTGGTGATAGAAAAGTTGTTCCTAATTGCTGGTTGTTGTTTAACATTATTTAGGAATGGTACACCTGATATTAAGAGCAAAATACATACTTGCCATTCAAGGTCTTACGATATTGATTTATGGTCTTAAGCCACCCATTCTGATTAGTTTAGATTCATTGACCAATAATAGCATTGAAACCTTGGTACTACAGACTAGAGAGCTGCACTGGGATTGGGATCCTGGGATTGAGCGGGTCCCACGAGATGCATCACAAAGCGCGCGTGAACAGGTGGTTTTAACTTGGGTGGGAGCGGGCAGTTAAAAAATATACTGCTTAGCTAGCGCTGAAAGATGGAGTCAAACAAAGTAAGTGTGCTTCTGAGAACATACTGCACAAACCTGACTTGAACTGGCTACCTTGGTTACAGGAGGCAGACACACTGACGAGGAGGCTAAAACCCACAGGTACTAATGTTGGTCGCCAGTGCTCTTAAGGTGTCGCGGAGTGAGGTTAAACCTTACTCCCACAGAGTGACAGATTTTGTTGGTACGATTATTGTCATAATCACAGTTTCATAATTATGCATTAAATAATTTCACGAAACTAGTAATGACTGTAGATGATTTATAATATTTTATTACATTAAAAATTATATTTCTATAATATGTAAGTAATATTAATGTAGGAGGAATATTAACTTAATTTATCTCCCAGGGGAAACTGTTATTAAGGAGGGGAATAAACTGAACTGTTATTGTCATCAACTCTCCTCCACTGCATCAAGTTTAATGTAGTTATTCACTCTTTTAGCAGCAACCTTTTAACGGCAAGTTTTTTAACAGATCATCTTCAGTAACGCCCTGGTCAGTCTTGGTGTACTCGAAATGCTCCCACACTGCCGACTTCAGCCGTTTCTTTGGTGGAAAATAAAGCTTCAAAGTTTGGTACCTCTGCCATAGTTTAGCCAGTGTACAGTAGTCAAGCTGGTGTACCGCTCCTGTAACTTTGTTTTTGTTTTGCAACAGAAACACTACTCACTGTACAGCCTCTCTGGCTTCCGTCACACAGACTTATACAATACAAGACCAAAGCAAGGCAAGTTGGAAATTTGGAAAACTTCTCAGTTGAATGAATGCAATGATTTATGTCGGTTATTCTGAACGTTCAGCATAGCTCAAACATTTGTGTCCTTTTTTAACTTTGCATGTCACAATGTTTGCAGGTGCGGGAGCGCGCAGGGCTCTACTACAGACCTCCATTTACCACTGGCAGTTAAACTTTCTCCAATGTCATTGTAGGACTTCTATTTTTTCAAATAAGCTTAGACAAAATTAGTGGCATTGTCCTTTGCAAATTTGTTTAAGGATAGGAATTTTTCTTAACCAGATCCTCCAGTTGGTCAGAGATATGAATTAAATGGAAACGTCATGCTATTTGGATCTCTGCTAATCCCCACTGGTAGAGCTGTATATTTACCCACATTGATCTTATAGGTAGATAGATTACTAAATTCATTTAATGTTTCCAGCCCAGCTGGAATTTATTTTTTTTAGGGTTGCAGACAGCAGTATATCTTCCCCATACAAGGTCACAAAGTTTACCACCGTCAGCAACATTAGCATTTGGGTCCAATCTTAGCCGGAACTTGACCTATGGCCATGAAAAAAAAAAAAGTGGGAACAGTGGACACACCTAACCCCAGGAATCCACTGACTCCAGCTACGGCACGTTATGGCTGCGCCACAGTTCTGATGCGTCCATAGCCTGGCCTCAACTTCCACTGGAAGCGTGCAACCTGCCCCACGTTATTGACTGGTTATTAATTTGTCCTTTTTGTACTTCTACCACCTTTTTAACAGCTCTCCGTGACCCTGTTTTGTTCTGTTGTCTGCAGGCTGCATGTGCCACAAGGAGCCTTTCAGAATCAGAGCGATTTGCCTTATTTAGATTTTGTTGATTTGGTAAATAGTGTTTCCATTTCGTGCTTCTACTATGATAAAGTAGTCTACGTAGTTAAATGATTTCTTTTTATGTCCGTTTTAACCGTGTTAATTGTTGATTTACGATCGGGAACTCCACAGCGTGTTTTATTTTGAAAATACACCGATTTCTCTATGATGTTCTGTGTCTGACTTCCTGCTGGTATGATCTGCTCAAAAACAAAGATTGGTCCAAGTTAGGAGGGGCCGCTCGTACACCCACTCCATATTGAAAGTATTGGTTTGGCCCAGTCAGACTCAGACAGTGTTCGCTGCAGCAGACTGGCCAGCCAGTGTGACACCTGCGTGGTCATGGATCATAAAGTAAAACAGAAACTGAAAAATAAAACCTCCTGACCCCGGGCCGGTTCGGCCTGAAATGGGCCGACTGTTCGGGATTGCTCTCGAACGGCACAATGCGGAGCAGAGAGCCGCTTCTGGGACATGCTGTGGATGTATCTGGTGGACTAATGATCATTGCCTATAATGGCCGCGATTAGCTCTGGCAGCAACGTGCGGGAGTCAGTGGATTTTAGGGGTAAGAGTGAGCCAGGGTGACAACAATACAACACTTTGAACATTGAAAATTTCTTTCTATTTGGTCAATTGCTATTTCTGTGTCTAAAGAGCCCAGAATAGGATCTAGAAGTTTTTTGTAGAATTTTGAATGACCCCCAATAAGCACCTTAAATTGTAGGAATGCTGAGATTAACATTTTATTTTCTACACATTGCAAACAAATTTGTCTATATTAAGTAGGTTCTTCAGGGTTAATACCGGTGGTGGAAATAGGGGGGAACGTACCATTGTGGGAGTTAAAGTCAAAACAAATAAAGTTTAGTGTGCTTGAACGAACTACAAATCTAACTATTGGGAATGGTTGAGTCTCTGTAAGTTATATTACAGAGAGTATGGTCTAGGCGTGCTATATATGAAAGGTGCACTGAGGTTACTTATGTTAGGAAGTGATGCTAACTAAAACTGAATTGATCTACTGCCCGTACAGCCAATGGGAGTGCAGGACATTGCTGGATCCCTGGAACTACCTCACAAAGTATGGTTTCTGTGTTAGTGTTGTCACCGCTACTGCCTGAAGGTATGCTTGGTAACCTTGAAGGAATTCTTGTACATTTAAAACTCTTCTTAAAAATGTCAAAATCAAGTGAAAATGTCTTTGAATACCCTGCATAGTTCTGGGAGGAAACCATCAAGGCCAGCAGCTTCCCCTTATGGGATGTCATCAACAGCTTCCTTGTGCTCTGCAAATGTAATTGGCTTGTCGTTGCTTATTTAATTGTGGGAGGTGTGTTAAGTGATCTAATCAGGATGCATCCCTTCCTTTGGAGGTTTTCCAGGCATTTCCAACGAGGAACACACTGAAGAGATTACAAATCTCATCTGGCTTGGGAACTGCCAGGAGGGGATGGAAAACATTGCTGGGGAGTGGGACATCGGGTCTACCTTGCTTAGCCTACTGCATTAACAGCATAGCTCTGGATAGGTGAAAAAATGTAGATACAACCCCAGTTCCAATGAAGTTGGGACGTAAATAAATGTAAAACCAGAACACAATGATTTGCAAATCCTTTTCAACCTATATTCAATTTAATACACTACAGAGACAAGGTATTTAATGTTCAAACTGAACTGCAAATATTCACTTTCTTTGAATTTGATGCCTGCAACATGTTCCTAAAGGGCTGGGACAGGTGCATGTTTCCCGCTGTGTTACATCACCTTTCCTTTTAACAACACTCAATAAGCGTTTGGGAACTGAGGACACTAATTGTTGAAGCTTTGTTGGTGGAATTCTTTCCCATTCTTGCTTGATGTAGAACTTCAGTTTCTCAACAGTCCGGGGTCTCCGTTGTTCATAATACACCACACATTTTCAATGGGAGTCTGGTACCCACACTCTTTTACTACGAAGCCACGCTGTTGTAACCCGTGCAGGATGTGGCTTGGCATTGTCTCGCTGAAATAAACAGGGACGTCCCTGAAACAGATATTGCTTGGATGGCAGCGTATGTTGCTCCAAAACCAGTACATACCTTTCAGCATTAATGGTGCCCTCACAGATGTGCAGGTTCCCCCTGCCATGGGCACTAACACACCCCCATACCATCACAGACGCTGGCTTTAAACTTTGCGCTGATAACAATCTGAACGGTCCTTTTCCTCTTTGGCCCGGAGGACACGACGTCCATAATTTCCAAAAACTATTTGACACATGGACTCGTCAGACCACAGCACAGATCAAAGGCTCTCATTGTTTGTTTTTGGCCTTGTCGCTTACGTGCAAAGATTTCTCCAGATTATCTGAATCTTCTGATGATATTATGGACCGTAGATGACCGTACATTGAGGAATGTTGTTCTTAAACTGTTGGGCTATTTACTCACGCCGTTGTTCACAAAGTGGTGAACCTCATCCCATCCTTGCTTGTGAATGACCGAGCCTTTCGGGGATGCTCCTTTTATACCCAATCGTGACATTCACCTGTTTCCAATTAACCTGTTCATCTCTCGAATCTTCCAAACAGGTGTTTTTTTCAGCATTCAGCATTGGTTTTATTTACGTTTTACACAACGTCTCAACTTCATTGGAATTGGGGTTGTAGATGAATGGAGTCTGCAGTGCTGGAGACTATGTCTTTTTCAGTTTCAAGAGTAGGTTTCAGAAGCTTTTTAATGAGCCAAGAAGCACTTTCTTTGACCCACACAGAAACCTTGAAGAAATCGGGGCTGACTATAGGACATAAATGTAAAAAAATTTAGTGGTGCATTTGCCATTTTTAGGGATCACACATCCTCAGTATCTCACAAAAGTGAGTACACCCCTCACATTATTGAAATATTTGATTAAAATCTTTTCATGTGAGAACACTGAAGAAATGACTCTTTGCTACAATGTAAAGTAGTGAGTGTTCAGCTTGTATAACAGTGTAAACCTGCTGTCCCCTCAAAATAACACATCACAAACCGCTGGCAACAAAAGGGAGTAGTGTTCATTTATTTTTGATGTAGACCTAAATAGAACTGTCAGCTTCTTGGATAATACCATTGATGAAGGTAGAGGTCAAGGTTAGGGGACCCTCTATGAAATAATAAAGCAAATAAATAAATTTAATGAATTAGAATGACTTGTGTTCTTAGCTTAGATCTGGAGAATCTTATAATGCAAGACAATCCGCAAGAGTTTGATGCTGTATCCTTTTTAAAAATGACTTTAGAAAAGATGTATTTTCAACACTGGCAGCTTCGAAGGAGACTCCATAATGTTGCTCAATAATCAGTCCTTTAAAACAGCTGCTACACACTCTCTACATCAGTGGTTCTCAAAGTGGGGTCCGGGGACCCCCAGGGGTAATTGAGTTGGTCCATCTTACAAATTCTTTATCACTTTTTACTTTATATTTAGAAAAGTCACAAAAGAAAATTCCTTGTTAACCTACATGGCAATAAAACCGTTTCTGATTCTAGAAGGAATATTTCCATCAGATGATAGAAGACAGAAGGCAGATCAAAGGACAGGGCATCTCTATAGGTTTAACTAAAACACATAACCTGGCCTATCTGGTATTGTATTTACTAATACTTTACCAATGTTATTTATGCAGTTTGTAAAAGATGTGATGCTAATCGTGGTTAGCATGTTAGCAAGTATAGTGTTAGTATTGTTCATGCCAGTGCGGCTAACTAAGGCTAATGTAAAACCTTTAGTCCAGATTCTCTCAAAATACAGAATGGGAAAATGGAGCCTCCTTCATGATACTGAACATTCCCTCTTCACACTGTAGGGTGTTCAACACCTGCTGGGCAGGTGCAAACCCGGCAAGGCGCAATGGCCAGTTGCCATCACTGTTGAAGCCATGAAGCGCTTTCCTCCACACCATCATCTGGTAACCCTAAGGACGCCATGTTTACTCACCCTCTGGGAAACATCCATCATCATACCAGTACCCAAGAAACACTGTCCTTCAGACACAATTTCTGACAACCAGTCAGTCCAATAGTCATTAAATGCCTGGGAGAATTGTTTCTGAACATCATCCTGCCAGCCATCAGACCACAGCTGGACCCCCACCAGTTTGACTACAGGACCTAAACGAGCCACAGTGGGCGCTGTTGCTGTCTATTCCACAGCCCCAACCAAAGTGCCTCGCTGACATGTTGATGTTTTTAAAAAGCAATAAGCATGTTCAAAACTCACATGACAAAACATCTGATTAGTGAAAACTATGATTGCAGTGTGCTGTTAAGGTTTTTTTTTCACTTGTCCCCCACACACTTGGAGATCAACTCAACTGGGAGTGATAAATTATCATGAAGGATTTTACTGATACACTCTTACTGACACTCCTTTTAGATGGTTCTTTGTTTTTCTATAATTGGTTCTTTTTCATTACTAAATAGTGACCATCAAATTACATTTTATGAACGAATAAAATTATGAACATGATAGTTTCCAGAGCAGCACTGTATAAACTCAGTATCGCACTGGAAATCTAAAATGTCAAAATAAATAATATTTCTGATGTCAAAATACTGACTGAAGGTTAGAAAGAAAGAAGAACTCATATCAGTCAGTATCAGTCCTTTCTCCTGTCCTCCTCCTCCCTCTGCTGCTGCATCTTGTTTAAACAATATCTGGACGAGAGGGAGGAGTTAGCTAGCTTGAGTTGTAAGGTGCCTCCGTAATTCACGTTAGCTGTGGTATTAACTGGGATGCTAAATATGGCCGTTGTCGCGGTCTGTCTGAAAGGCCCATAAGTGTATGTTTCTTTGTTGTACTGGCTGTGAAAACAAATCTCCCTCTCTGAGAATAAATCTAAATCGCTCTAGTACCTGGTTGGATTTCACATACAACTAATTGAATGTCATAGCACAACTACCATATCAATAGTTACTTAAAATGAAACAACAATATATACACAATATAACCACGGTAAAAACAACCTCAACATAAAAATAAATATAAAAATATTTCATATGTAGTAAATTAGTGGTCAATTCCAACAGAATAGGCAATTCCTTTGATGCTCTTTCGGCCAATGATTTGCTGCTTGCAGCTACATTGTGGTTTCTGATCTGTGATTGGTTTCCTCAACCCGGCTGACATGTGTTGAAGGGGGAGGGAACTACACAGACTTTATAATATATAAAGCTGAAAGGACAAACTATTGAACAACAAGACATCAACAGCAACAAGATATCACAGATCAACTGCTTTTACAAAACAATGGAAGACAGCAAACAGACTGGTAAGTATATTTCATATACAGTACTCTTACTCAGGGTAGTGTTTGATAAAGCAGAGCAACAACTTATACCTGATAATTACCTACAATGATCTTTATAAGATTCCTCCTCTCAGTCATCATATTTAAGCCTCACATTTATTTTACTGACCACCTACTCAGTCTTATGCAATTTTTGACTGTAAAGTCTCAACAGACCTTATTTGTTGTATTACATGTAACTTACTTAACTTATAACTTTTGCATTGTTATATTTAATTACATTTTCTAAGCATGTTTGTAAATAAATTATATTTGTGATTAATGTTAATTGGTTATTAGGTTTTTGGTTTACTAAATGAACTGACTATTTAGACACAATTTTGCAAAACAAATAATTAATTAAAGCAATTATAATCAAGGATACACACAACTAAAACTACTTTGTATCTTCCAGTTAATGGGTATTAATATAAGTATGTTGATCACAAAATGTCAAAGGCAAAAGCAAACATCTAATGAAATACTTTCTAACATAGTCAAACATACACTTACTTATAAATGGCAGTTCAGATTGTCTGCCATTTTATTGAGATTAAATGGCTAAACACATGAGTACAAACAACAGTTGAACATTTTTCTGCTGAAACCAACTTGTAACCAAATTTTGTGTATACAAGATGTTTATGTATGCAGTTTTAAAAATCACCTTCATCAGTTGTTTGTGGTTTTTGTTCTTTACATTTGATTTTTTTTGGATCAGTAAAACATGTGGTAGCAGTATAATCAACATGGCTTGCAATCAGTGCTCTTCAAATGGACTAGAATGTTTAATCATGAGGCCAAAAATGCAATTCTTATCTTTTTATCTAAGTGTTATTCTCACATGAGAGATGTCTGTCTAGTTTACATCCCAGATTGTTTCCACTACTTTTGCAATAATGAAAGATTTCCCTACCTTAACAAAAACCCAGGTTCCTTTCCTAGTTTGTATTTAATTCTAAAGAGAATGGGTTTAGTTCTACAAAGGTTAAGAGACATTCTGTTTTCAGATTGAGAGAGAATGTGTAACTACAGGTCCAACTATGAGACATAAAGAGAGCAGTATCATCAGCATACAGAAAAATATGAAATAAACAAGCTGCTTTTAGATTACTAAATGGTAGTCTACAATAACTAGAATTTTGCCCCTTTGAGGGTGTAATGTTTCTTACACTTCAGAAAATGTACTGAAAAATAAAGACACTTAATGGTGATAATTTCTAACAAGTGCTGACTACCTTTGTACTGATTCTTTTTCCGGTTTGATTTGTACCATGTCAGCATTAGTATGTTCTGCCTCCAGGAAATAGGCACTTGCACTTACATCAACTTGGTTTTTATATGTTACAAATTCACTGCCAGCAATAAAAGTGGAAGCATTACAACTAGTGCTGGGCAACAATTATAAAATTTTAATCGCGATTATTCGCGCAATTTTAATTTAAATGTACTGCTATATACACAAAAGTGTTATAACATTTGGTTTGCAAACACTTTAAACAAATAAGGTGCTTTTTTACAAGCCGTATTCCCTTTACACAGAAGCAATAAAATATTTCTTGTAAATCTCAATTTAAACATTAATGTAATAAAATCAAATATTAATCCAAAGCTATTTGCTACTGCCAGGGAATTACCTTTTATCTAGCTTGTTAAAATAAGTTAAAACAAGTCCAGAGCCACGATTGTAACAACATAATATATAAATCTGTTTTTTTGTTTTTTTTCTGAACAGGTATCAGCAGAAACATTTTTCTTTTATCAGGGAGCAGCATAAACAGTATGTGTTCAGTAGCAAGTGTCCCTGTTAGAGTAAGGTGAAGCGGTCGAGCACAAGGCGTAGCAGCAAGTGGGTGTGTTCCCGTGAAACTGTCACAGTTTTGCTTGCTTGTGTCTTGAACTTTTTTGTATGCGACGCACAGCACAAATCATTGGAAGAGAGACTGATCCTCGCTGTTTGTGAGTTTCCAGAATCTATTACTGTTTACTGAATAGGACATCCAAAGGAGGGAATTCGCTTGGCAGAGTATCCCCGCAAAACTAGATGAAGGCCTATCAGGTCAAGTTATGTAGCCTGTAATTTTAACTTAAGTTAAATAGGCTACAGCTGTGTAGCGCACAGAAGCCATTGCCGTGGTTCCTATCCATAGAGCGCTGTCTTACTTCTCCCACACTCTGTATCCAATGTAGTCTGCCGAAGCCTACATCCTCCACTGCTTGTTTGGGTGGGTGATTTGCAGGCTGATCAACCTCCCACCCCTCCTGTGACCCATGGTTGGACTGTATGTGTATACAGAGCCTGTGAACAACTGACTTTCAAAATAATAATAACTAAAACAGTGTGATAACTTTCGGTGTTAATTAATTAATGCGTTAACACGATAATAATGTGGTAACGTGCCCAGCCCTAATTCCAACCTTAATCAGTGTTACAAACTCAGTACTGACTGAAAAAATTTAACCTGAAGCGCTGCAGGTGAACATGGACTGTATGCACATACAATGCACTGCTGAGACTGTTCAATTCTACAAACCCATACACTAGTAGTACTAGTAAGTAGTACACTACTTGACCTAACTTGACTCCACCCGATCTGACTCCACTTGACTTGCCTCAAATCAATGCCACTTAATTTGACCTGACTTGACTGCATTCAACCTGACTCCACTCAACCATGGCTACCTGAGCATCTTGTTAGTGTTTCTTGCATTGTAGTGGCCTGAAACTCAAAGAGTTTGTAAAACTTAAAGAGGTGGTATTCTGCTCATTTTCAAGTTCAAAATCCTATTTAGGGGTTGTACCAGAACAGGTTTAAATGGTTTAATCTGTGACGTCACAGGGATGAAAGGGAAGCAGCTGGACTATATACGAGCTGTTTTCAGTTCAGAGCAGAGTTTTCTGTGGGAGATGGGAACTCCCTTTGAGCTGGACTTTGGGCTTTTTCACTTTGCAAACCTGTTACATGCACAAAAAAGGGATATAACTCAATAAAGGAGAGGGGAAAAGCCAAAAAGCAGAATATCAATTCTTTAAAGGTTTAACATAATTAGAGGTAGGTAACATGAAACTTGAACTTTCTGGCATTATTTAAAATTTTACTGTAATATTTTAAAATACACCTGTGACATTTTACCAGTATTCTATTTATATTTTTTGTATTTATCCACAATTTTTATTTAACTGGAAAGAATAGGAAAATATTCCGTACGTTTGAACAGATAAAAATATCCCAATGTGGCACATGTGATCTCAATGCCTCATGTTGTGAGAAGGTGTGCTGGAAAATCCTACTTGCCAGCAATATCTTATTGTCATCTGCATCAGTTGTTTTGCTCTAAAAATGTTTAAAAAGAAATAAAATGTTGTGCTTGAATGCTGATAATTGCCACTTGCAGCTATTTTATTTCCTATAACTGATAGGCATTGCATTGTGCACTTCAATTTCAAACTATTAGGTGTGTGTGTGTGTGTGTGTGTGTGTGTGTTTGTTTGTATGTATGTGTGTATGGTCATGGCTGATCTAACTTTTTATAAAATCAATTATGTCATTTCAGAGGAATCAAAGCTGAGGATCGTGCTCCTGGGAAAGACCGGAGTTGGTTTGAGTGCGTCAGGAAACACCATCCTTGGGAGGAAAGAGTTTACGAGTGAACTGTCTTCTGCATCTGAAACAAGAGAGTGTAAGATGAAGGAAAGAAAGTTTGATGGACAAACACTGGCTATTGTTGATACTCCAGGTCTGTTTCACACAGACAACGATCATAAGAAGGTGATGAAAAAGATCTTACAATGCATCATGATGACTATGCCCGGTCCTCATGTGTTCCTGTTGGTGCTAAAGCTAAATTCCTTCTCACAGCAAGATGAAGATACACTGAAAACCTTCAAGAACATCTTCAAAGACGCAGAACGTCATACTATCGTCTTGTTCAGCCATGGAGATCAATGTGAGGATGATAATTGTAAGGTTCAACATCAATGTCAAGATTTCGCTAAAAGAAAAGAAGATGTCAGAAATGTCATCGTTCTGCGTGATGATGCATTTCATGTCCTTAACAACGAAGTCGAGGATGAGTGTCAAGTTAGTGACCTGGTGCAGAAGATCAAGAACATGGTCCAGGAAAATGGCTACTACAGAGGCGAAATATATGAAAAGGCTGAGAATGCCTTAGAAGAAAATAATAAACCCCATGAGGTACAGGAAGGTAATAACGAGCAGTCATTTTGGAAGCATATGGAGGACCTGATCAACAAGGGTCAGGCTAAATTGAAGGGATACATTCTAGATTCCTTTCCAGCTGTGAAATGTTTCCTCAACAAAATACAAGACATAGCATATGAATGCATGCCAGCTGAAGCTAAGTAAAATGAGCTCATCAAACAGGTACTGAAACACATACAGCACAGGGAAAATCATAGTGGTGAAAGGATGCAAATATATTGTTTATTTTTCACTGTTCAATACACTTTTCAAAATGTGTACAATGTGTAGATGCTATATTCGTAATCTGTGGACAGTTGGGGCATTGACTGTTGTGTGAATAGTGATCTTTTTCTTTTCAGGAAAGGTGACAGTAGTGTGAGTTTGTTATACTGCTACATAAGGCGTCAGGTTGATTTTTTTCCTACCAAAATCTCTAAACATTGTCACTTGACTGTCCAGTCACCACAGTCCCGATGAGATACGATGCTTGCTAAGCAATAAGCTTTTATTACCAAGCGTTTCGCCTCTTAGGCTACACACAGGCCACTCCTTCTTATTGGAGAAGGTTGTTGGATCAGTATGCATCCCAAAAGGAAACCTGCTAAAAAACAAGGTGCTGCCAAAGTTATTTACAGTTAATTTTCCCCTAAAAGATGCGAGAATTATACATCTATCAAAAAGTCAGATTGTAAAGCACAGAGCTCTTTGCAGTAAAAGTAAATTGTACTTATCAGAGGAGATTTAATGCATCACACTTTTACACTTTATATTTTGATACATTCACTGTGCTAAATTGCTCCTTATTAATTAACTTGTGTAGATCTGTTAAGAGGTAGGTGGTCAGCTGGTCCCAGGACTGCTAGTGGTTCGTCATGCATCCACATCCCTCTGTTCAGAGCATTATAATGGCTGAAGCTACAGCATCATAGTAGGGTGTATTTGAAAGCCATACTGCAGCAGCTAAGGTTGACAGATGAAACTCTTACAAGCTAAGAGTATACCAGCAGTCTACATTTTACTTGTCATGCTTGTTGCTGTAGCCTGATGAATAGAGACCAAAAAATGTATAATAACAGTTAACTACTTTTATTCCATGGATGAAAATGATATATTTTGACCCCAGATGATCTTGCTCAGGTAAAAGTGAAGAAGAGACACACCTGTATTAAATAGACATTGAATTATGAAACATCACAGCATCTCCTAATTTGATTTGTTTGCCAAATCATTATTTATTATAGACAACAACAAGATGGAATGTATGTTTTTAAACGCAAACTTAAATACTCACACTTAATGGATACACACTGGGAATGTTGTCCTGGTGTATATGTATCAGGTGATCTAATCAGGAGATAATGATTTGTCATTTCATCACAAATAACAAGAGTATGTTTATTTCTTTATCTTTACCTGAGGAAGAACATCAGTAACTTAATTACTATATAAATAATAAATATAAATAATTCAAGTCACATCTACATCAAATAATAGACCCAGTGTATTTTATTTTTGCTACTCAAGTAATTTTTTCAGTAAATATTTTTGTACTGTCACTCATGTTGTTATTTTGATGACCACTTTCACTTCGACTTGAGTACTTGTTTTTGCAAAGTTACAGTTCTTATACTTGAGTATCTCTGTCAGTCTTTATAACTTCCTGTTAAGCTTCACTTTGAGAAGTCAATGTATGATTGTTGTTGTATGTGGGAGTGGGCTTTTGTTTTTGAACTTAAATGGGTCTGACACGAAATCATGCAACATAAATCAAATAATAGCGTAAAATGTTTAAATCAAAGCACCTCAAACCGTTTCTGTGCTCTGTCTGTCTGATGAAATGTTTATGGCGGGAGCTTTCAACATTAATTTTGTGTTTGAGGAAAAACTGTTAACTGAGCAAAGAATTTTCAGTCATTTGAGATGTATGTAAGTAGATTTGTTAACCTGTAATTAAATCCTGTTGTAAACTGCAGGTAAAAAAAATTAAATGCTTATTTTGTGCATACATATTGTGATGAAAGGCTTCCATCAATTTCCTTTAATATTTTGGATAACACTTAAATAAGGCTGGCATTATTATTTAAGTGTTATACTTGTATTATCCTGAATCCTTGTCAACGTTTATACGTATTTTATTTTCATTCAACATGTGTGGTGGGTTACTGATCAGGTGTTTTTATTCCCTGTGCATCCTTGATGTTTCTTGCATCATATGAATAAAGTGATATCTGTCTAATCTGTATGATGCTCCTCATTGTGAAACTCATTCCCCATTTATGACATTAAATTACATTTCACTACATTGTACTTCTCTATAGTTAAACAACTATGCTTGTAAACAACCAAACATTACTTTTTTCAACATGTTTAATCATCAGCACCACATTAACACTAACAACCAGACAGGAAAACACAATTTTACTTCTCTGCAGTTTTCTTGCTGTAATCACCAGACAAAACTAAAACAAATGGACAGAGTGAATGTAAATGCTCTGTATTTGTATAGCGCCTTTCTAGTCTTTTCGACCACTCAAAGCGCTTTTACACTACATCTGCATTCACCATTCATACACATTCATACACTGAGCCTAAGTGCTCTAACAGAAACTAACATTCACACACATTCATAAACTGGCAGAACAGCCGCCAGGGGCAATTCGTGGTTCAGTATCATGCACAAGGACACTTCGACGGCCAACCCGCACACACCCACCAAACAGGAGATAACATACCTCAAAGCCTGTTGCGCAACGTTGCACAACATTATTTGTCATGAACATGTCGTTCAATCCGACAACACAGAAACACAGAAACACACACACACACACACACACACACACACACACACACACACACACACACACACACACACACACACACACACACACACACACTAGCCTATACTAGATCTATTAGTTGAACTAGTGCAGTGCCTGTTCACAGGGTCTATGCACGCCTCTGTGTGCTTTTTGTTCAAAATGTGCGTCTCACATTGGTTTCACCTACAGCAGTGGTTGGCAAGAGGCGGCTGCTGGCTAAATAAATTAATAAATTAATACTTTGATAGCGGCTGGTGCTGAAATAGATCTCAATTATGCCAGCAACAGTTACTCATAAATTCCCTTCCTCTTAAGTGATTGTGCCCACAAAATAAAAGCCCGAGAAAGTTTTTTGCAGCAATGCTTTATTTCAAATTGATTTCAGTGCTTTTACTTTGAAAAATTCTGAAAGACATTCAAAAGACTTGGTGTACTTGACACACTTCTTAGAAAGCTTAATCCTATCCCTTGTCTCTAGGTTTACAAAGTGCCGCACAAGGAATAAAACATAAAAAACATATAAAAAACAAATGGTTCCGAAACAATCGAAGGGCAACAACAGATAAAAGCATGAATCACATGCTCAAAGTGCTTTATTATGAACATTATTTATCTGTTTATCTAGTTTAAAATCATTGTCTATTTTTACACCCAGATTTGGGACGTCTTAATTTCTTAATATCTTAAGTCTTAATATCTTTTAAACACGCTAATAGAGGTATGAGGGAGTTGTTTTCACTTCTTTTGAGGGGCAGATAAATATGGGAGTCATCTGCATAGAAGTGGTAGAAGATACCATGCTTTCTAGTAACATTTGCTAGAGGGAGGAGATATAGTGAAAAGTGGTCCAAGAATTGAGCCCTGTGGAACACCACAAAGAAGGGGGGCAGTTGATGAAGTCCCCAAGCTTTTCTTAAAAGCATCTTATAGGACATATAGGACTTAAATCACTGAAGAGCAGTCTCCCTTTTGTCCCCACCAACACAGTGCTCTAGATAAGAGAAAATAACTGTGTGGTCAACTGTCTAAAAGCAGCAGTGAGGTCTAAAAGCACTAGTATGGCAGAATTACCAGAGTCAGTGGTTAATTAGAGGTCATTAAAAAGTCTTAAAGTGAGTTTCAGTGCTGTGAAATGAAAAAAAAAAAAAAAACGGATTGAAGAATCTCAAAAATACCATGTACATCTAAAAAAGACTGGAAAAGTGATTTCCCTGAATGAGAAGAGCAGGACGTTCCTCTGCCTGGAGATGCTAAGGAAATTGGTGGTGGATGTGGCTCAATCAACAGAATGCACACACTCCAGCACATGCATTACTGTGTACATGTGAAAAACTCTTCATAGTTAATTTGATGAAGAGGGAAAAATTATATATTTACGCAAGGGGGATAAAACCCACAACACTCCAACTGCAAAACCCGTGCACTAGTGAATGAGCTAACCATTCACTTAGCCTAAGTGAATGGAGATGCTGCAAAATATTCACCGCTTCCTTAGAAGTTAACATAAAACATAAAACTCCCTGCGTGCGTACCCTGTTGTCACTGTTGCAGAGTTGAGCAGCATAATCCCTGCCCGCATCAGAAGCTCTGCCATTGCCCTTGAGCTCTCCCTGCCTTCGCTGCTGCAGAGCTAAGCTCTGTTGTTATTATTCCTGAACGTGTTGCTGCTACGCCACAGACACACCATTAAGCAACAATCTATGTTCTGCGGCATGTTCGTCCTCATCTAGTATGAACATGGCGCAGTGGCTTATTTGTTTTCCACGTTGTAGGAGGCACTATGGAGCAATTTTGCATGCCCATATTCAAGACCCATATGACACACGAATTTTCACAAAATCTGTTTTTAAAGTTTCATGAGTTTTTGAGGATAATTAGGCTGCCACCTTCATATGCTTTGAAGGTGCGCTGTCAGCAGTCATGTGTTCATATGCTTTGAAGGTGCGCTGTCAGCAGTCATGTGTTCATATGCTTTGAAGGTGCGCTGTCAGCAGTCATGTGTTCATATGCTTTGAAGGTGCGCTGGCACCAGTCATGTGTTCATATGCTTTGAAGGTGCGCTGGCACCAGTCATGTGTTCATATGCTTTGAAGGTGCGCTGGCACCAGTCATGTGTTCATATGCTTTGAAGGTGCGCTGTCACCACTGATGTTCCAGAGGCAGCTAAACAAAGCAAACCTGTGTTTACAGGTGCTGGGTTGTTAAACTGCATATGTGAAAGAAGTAGTATGAACCCTTTAGTGTTCACTATGTGAAGTCTGATAAATGTCATTAAGGGATGTCGCCTGTGTCAGCACCAGTTGGGGCCGAAGACTACATGCAAAAAATCTGTAGTTAGGCTAGATGTTCCAGGCTACATTAGAAACTCAAATCTCTGACCAAACTGTAGGTGATCATGTAGCGTTGTGATAAATATATGCTCACCAGATAAGCGATTAAAAGTTATACTTAACTTTCCATCACTTATCTGGGGCTGAGTTGCGGGGACAGCAGGATAAGCAGGGTAGTCCTTTACCCTAAGCAGCGTTCTTCTGCTCCTCCTGGGGGATCCCAATTTCTCCCACGTGTTCTGGGTCTACCATGGGCTCTTCTCCCAGGTGGACGTGTCCAGGAGGATCCTAATCAGATGTTAAACCACCTCAACTACAACTAATTTTGAGGAGGAGCAGCAGTTCTACTCTGAGCTCCATCTGGATTTCTGACGTCTCTCTGAAAGGCTGAACCCAAATACCCTCGCCAGGAAACTCACAGATCACATGTAGGGACAATCTATTTCTTTTGGCCATTACCCAGAGTTGAATAAACAAGACGACATCCATTTTTAAATATCCCGCCAAAAATGTTATAAAAGCAGTACTTGTGTAAGTTTATAACATTGGAAATTGCATGTTATATGTGTTTTATAATCCAGTGTAATAAAATTGTAAAATTATGAAAGCGTATAATGGCATAATGTAAAACAGACTTCTAGGAGGAAAATATGTTTGTATCATTGTTTTGTTTGCCTAACTTATTGTAGGTGTAATTTTCTGTATCTATTTTTGATTGTGTTTTTGCATTTAAATAAAATAATAAAAAACAGACCAAAAAGAAAAGCTTTACAAAGGTGGTTTTATTTCAATACTTCTGTATTAGATTAAATAAATTTTTTCTGGTATTTCTTTCTACATGTTACATCTGTTGGATTTTTCAGTCATTAAAGAATAATGATACTCCAAATTGCAAGTCATTGTGTGAATGTTGCTGATTTCTCTGGTAAACAGTTCTTAATACCTGTGGAAAACAGTACTCAACCCCTGATTGGTTGCTTGCAGATACATTTTTATTTCTGAACTGTGATTGGTCAGATTTTGGCAAAGAACAAGTGATGTGTATTTCAGGGGAGGGAACAAGAAGCAGGATATAATATATAATGATGGGATGGAAATTAAAATAGTCAGAACAAGACATCTACAGTGACAAGACATCACAGATCTGTTGCCTTTACAAAACAAAGATGGCCAGTGAAGAAACTTTTCCTTCTCGTAAGTATATTTCTTTAACATTACTAATACCCAGGATAGTGCTTGGGTTTATATATGGCACAGCAGTAATTTTCTCTAATTTAAAGCAGTTCTTCAATTATATTCACAATGCATGATATCTGTCAGCTTTTTTTTGCCATAAGTAGATCTCACTGTGTGTTATGTAACACTTGTCTCTGTCACAAGTTTGTCATACCTGCATTATGTGGTATTTGAGAACTTATTCAACTTTATGTTTGCTGGCTAAAATAAAATTATACTTATGTGTTTGCTTTTTAGTCAAATCAAGACATTTTGAAAAAATACAGAAAATTTAGAAGACATAGCAAAAAACCTAGTTATTTGTATAGCACATTTCATAACAAAGGCAACTCAAAGTGCAAAAAAAACAGAAATAAAAACAGTCAAGAACAAAAATACAAATAAAATATAATTTGGTAAAAAACTTTGAAAATTTAGAGACAAGCAGCAGTCCTTTAAACTCTTTTCCGGGACATACTGTTATCCGGTGAAGTGAACGTAGAAGTGTCCAGTTTTCTTAATCTTTGTCTGACTAGCAGCTTTCTGTACAGAAGATGCCTGGAAGTTTTCGGTGAGACCTGAGAAAAGACTATTAGAGAAATCTCAGAAAAGCATTGGTAATTCCTGCCTGGACATAAATCCCACAGTATTTGCTATGTTTTAAAGATGGTGCGATGCAAACTTTGTTACTGATTTGAATGTTTAACTCAGTCCAAGATGACACTAACATTTTTGACTTGGGTTTCTGTTTAGTTAAGAGGAGCGATAACTCTCTGCCTTCCTTTCTTTGCGTCAGAGACAGTTATGTCAATTCTGTCTACCTTTTGCTGGGTTTGATTGATGAAGGTTTGATCCTGTCCGATAATTTATTTGTTCAATTCACTTGTAGAGAGAATCTATGCACTCACTTGGTTACAGAGCAAATGCAGTAAATGTGGATGTTGTCTGCATAATTATGGCAGTGGCATTTAAATGGAAAATAGAAGAGATCCAAGAATTGAGCCTTGGGTAACTCCACACATCATGTTGGTCCACTCAAATCCTGTCCTGTTTATCTTGTCCTAAAATTAGGACTTTTTTTTGGCACAGTGAGCCCGACTTTATGGTCAATGTGGTCACACACATCCAATAAGACTAAAACTGAAATCTCGCCAGAATCAGTTTCTAAATCAATAACAGCTCGTGTTTGCTGTTTTTTTAAATATTATTTTTGCTTCGGGAAAATGATCAGATGACAGAACTATTGACTATCTGCTGTAAAAGGTTTTTTTTAATTAAGCTTGTTGATGGAGCAAGTGGATGGCTTAAGATGCAAAACTATTTCGTCCTGTAGTCAATCACATCAAATCTGGCCATTTCCCCATATTCCTTCCACATGATTGTACATTTGAATCCCTTTTTTGATAAAAATGTATTTTTAATAGCTGATCTATTAGCTTTAATTTTAACTGCTAACTAGGAATTTTATGCAAAAAAAGCACATCACGAAATAATCCATTTTCAAAACTATTAGAACCTATCTATCGTTCGGGCTTCAATTGAAAATGTATATATGTAAAGATGTGAGCAATACTTTCTATCTACACCAAAAAATAGTCAAAATGACCAATACATAAACTCTCAAGCTTGTGACTTGTATTTCAGCAGGACGACAAAATTTGCCTGTGTTTTCCTAAACTGTGCAAAATTATTCATATTTTTCATGATGTGACACTGTGGTTGAAGTTTGGTTAGGTTTAGGCACAAATACAATTAATATTAGGAAAATATTGTGGTTTGGATTAAAATGACTACATACTAAAATTCAGGTTCAATTACTGCTTGACTTCTGACAGAGTATTTGTATACAATGGTACTACTTCCTTAAGTGCATAAAAAATTGTCAGAGTCCTTCTTCCCCCACTGATGTTTGTGTGATATTTTCCAACAGAGCTGAGGATTGCACTCATTGGGAAGGTTGGAGTTGGGAAGACCTCAGTCATGAAAACCCTCCTGATGAGCTCTGAAGAAGTTCTCCGTTACACAGAAAAGTGTCAGAAGAAAGAAGCAAAGATCGGAGGACAAACTGTGGTGGTTGTTGACACTCCAGGTCTGTGTAAACCAAGAAAAACAAAGGAGGAGTTGATTGAGGAGATTAAAAAATGTGTCTCATTAACTGCTCCTGGTCCTCATGTGTTCCTGTTCGTGCTGAATTTGGATAGATTTACAAAAGAAGACCAGGACACAGTTGAGATTATCAAGAAGACCTTTGGTGAAAAGGCAGCAACTTACACTATGGCTTTGTTCACCCATGGAGATCAACTGAAGAAAAAGGGAAAAACCATAAAAAAGTTCATGGAAAAAAACAAAGATCTCAAACACTTTGTTGACACATGTAAAGGGGGACCACACGTTATCGACAACAAAGATAAGACACAGTCTGAAGCCACCAAGCTACTGGAGAAGATCAACAACATGGTTAAAGAAAATGGAGGAAAGTGCTACACTGATGAAATGCTCCAAGAGGCTGAGAAAGAAGGAAAAATAAACTTTGTCGGCACATGTAAAGGGGGACCACATGTTATTGAGAACAACTATAACACACTACCTGAAGCCACCGAGCTACTGGAGGACATGATTAAAGAAGATGGAGGAAAGTTCCACACTGCCGAAAGCGTCCAAGAGGCTGAGAAAGAAGGAGAAAGTTCTGGACTTCGGAAGAGAATCGCTCTCTCTGTGAATGGCTCTGCTCTGGCTGGAGCAGGTCTTGGAGGAGCAGTAACTCACTTTGTTGGGAGCGCAGTTGGAATCCCAGTTGGAGCTGCAGCGGGAGCTGCAATCGGAGGTGTACTTGGAGGTGTAGGGATAGTTACAGCAGAACATATTAAGGCTAAAAAATGCGTAATGCAGTAAATTTTCATTATTATTATGAGCAAGAGTTTAGGTTCCAAACAAACGCAAAACTGTAAATATGTATATGCTATATCAGTGGCTCTTAACCTGGGGGTTGGTCCATAAAAATAGAAAAAAATAACTTACAAATAACTAGACGGACTACAGTTGTGAATGGAATCACTTTGGGTGGACACTGTAAATATTTTGCACTGTTTAAACCAGTAGGTGGCGGTGATGCCAAAGACGATCAGACAGAAAGTTTCTAGGCAACCACCAAAGTAGCTGTCCTGTCAGTCTTATCAAAGATTATAGCGGCAGCGATCTGTTATCTTTCGTGTGCTGCTCTTTTGTTGCTAAAAAATCTGCTTTAATAAAAGAGACAAACGGAGAGTGCATGCTCTGGCATTCTTTTGAGTGCATGAGGTGTACAAACACGCAGGAGAAAGGGAAAGGGAGATCTGTGTGGGCACATGAGACCCTCAGAAAGGGGAGACACCGCAGGTAGTGGCCTACCAGTTGGTCCAGGCGCTTCATCTCGATGATGGTCGGTTCAAGTCTTATTTTAGGATGAGTCAGGAACAGACTGTTGCAGTCTCCGGACAATTCAAGCAACTGTAAACTTCCATCAGCGCAACTGAGGTCTCTCCCTTCATTAGATTGGACAATGGGCCAAAATGCGAGGCGCTCAGGGCACATTAACAGCGCGCAGAACGCTCACTGCCAATAGAATACAATTTTAAAAAGGCTAAAAACACATTCTGTGTGATCTGCTGGGGCGGAAAGGGGTTGGACTGCCAGAAAGGTTAGGAACACCTGTGCTTTATCATATGTTTCTATATCAGTCTAGCAAATAACAATAGCATGTAACTGGTTATCAGGCTTTCCTATGTAAAATAATTGCTGTATTATTACATAATTAGACACTTGCTGCTTGGAAATGTGTCCAATCAAAAGCAATCAAATCAATTATGTAAACAGGAAGTCAAAATAGCATCACAAGCTAGCAGAATGTCAATAATGATGTTAGAGGCATATATATATCTGTCTGCATACATAAAGACATTGTTTTTTCAGAGTTAGCAGTATTCATACAGTTTATACTGAGAAATAAGACATGATTATGCTAAGCTAACTAACGTTCTTTACTAATTTAGTAAAATGTTATAATTATCAAGTTACATAATTTTAGGTGTATGGATTATTTTAGTAAAATGTAATTTGTACACATGCGAGGAATTTGACTCAGGATTGTACGTTGCTCATGATGTGCTTACTCATATACAAAAACACAAAATCAACAATAATAAAAATAAAATAAAGTCAGACAGACTTCAGTGTAGACCACACAAATATACACACTATGAACAGAAACAATATAGACATGTTGACAAATAGTGCAGTGAGCAGAGTGCAAAGGATGCTGGAATAAATAAGTATTAAGTAGTTTGTGCAGGAGTTATGACTTGGATTGGATTTGATGTACAGTATCAACAATATGACAATATAACAGTATGAACAGCTCTGGAGAAATGGAGAATGATGAATAAATAATAAGTGGAAACCAGTAAAGAGGTGGCTGATTAGAAGCAGAGTTACTGAGTTATTGCACAGGAATTGTTCCTGACAGCTGTTCATCAGAGTGATGGCTTGTGGGAAGAAACTGTTCCTGAGTCTGTTGGTTTTGGCGTACAGTGCTCTGTAGCGCCTACCAGAGGGGAGGAGCTGGAACAGGTTGTGTCCGGGGTGAGATGGATCTGCAGTGATCTTTCCTGCCCGTTTCCTGACTCTGGAAATGTATAAGTCCTGAATGGAGGGCAGGTTGGCACGGATTATTTTTTCTGCAGTCCTGACTGTCCGTTGTAGTCTGCTCCTGTCCTTTTTGGTGGCAGATCCAAACCAGACAGTGATGGAGGTGCAGAGGACAGACTGGATGATGGCTGTGTAGAACTGGATCAGCAGCTCCTTAGGCAGGTTGAGCTTCCTGAGCTGATTCAGGAAGTACATCCTCTGCTGGGCCTTCTTGATGACAGTGTCAGTGTTGGGCTCCCACTTCAGGTCCTGGGATATAGTGGAACCCAGAAACCTGAAGGATTCCACAGCAGACCCAGGGCTGTTGAGTATGGTGATGGGGGGCAGAGTGGGGGGGCTCCTCCTGAAGTCCACGGTCATCTCCACAGTTTTGAGCGTGTTAAGCTCCAGGTTGTTCTGACCAGCTTTGGGAGTTCGTGCTCTGAGGTTTGCTTTGTAAAAGTCCCCAAGAACAATGAGCAGGGAGTCTGGATGTTTTTTCTCCACGTTAGTTATCTGGTCGGCCAGGTGTAGCAACGCCTCACTAACACAGGACTGAGGTGGAATGTAAACAGCGACCAGGACAAACGAGGAAAACTCCCGTGGTGAATAAAAAGGCTTAAAGTTTATGTATAATGTCTCTAAGTGAGGGCTGCATGATTTCATTTCATTTATGTAGAAAAAGAGTCCGCCTCCCCGTGTTTTTCCCGTGAGCTCCCTTTCGAGATCCGTGCGGATGAGATAGGTGAAGTGCGCTGTCTGGGATGCACTTGGTGAGACAGGATTCTGTGAAACAGAGGGCAGCAGATCTACAGAAGTCCAAGTTATTACTGTTGAAGAGAAGCAGTTCATCCATTTTGTTGGCCATAGAGTGGACATTCACCAGGTGGATTGAAGGGAGCACAGTGCGAAAACCCCACTGTCTCAGTTTAACCAGCGCACCTGCTCGTTTTCCCCTTCGTCGTTTCTGAAGGATCCCAAACAGAGCTGCTGCTCCTCCAACTAATAACTCAGGGAACGTTTGGGGTTCATTAAGGAGCAGTGGAATAGTATGAGCAGTTGAAAGTCCAATATTTAAGAGCTGTTCTCTAGTAAATGTTACCAGAGAGGGACGGCAGAAAACAAAATATATAAACAAAAATATAAAAAGCACTACGGAGCGTAATCCAGAGGCCGCCGTCTGCAGCGCCATCTTGAATCTCTACTTTTAGCTTTGTCAGCTGTTTCAGTTTCAGTTATCTACAACACATTCACCTGGCAGTTAGTGAACTGTATGTAAGAACTAGTTAGTGAGCATCCAGTTTAATTTAGTGATGCATTTAAACTCCACTGTGGATTTTGGCAGAGGACAGTCAGAAGATTTTGTTCAGAGAGGTTTTAAATACTTTCAAAGGAGACATGAATTATGCATCTAGGCCTAATGGTTGAGGAGATATTACTGATTTATTTGGGGTATATATTAACAAGGGGCAAAGTGGGACTCTCAATGCAGGATTTAAACAATGTAGAGTGTACCATTGATATAATGTGGCCGGTTGAAGCAGGTGGTGAGGTTCAAACTGTTGCACATGCAAAGTAGGTATGGTTTTATAAAATAGATTTATTTATGCGGAGTTAAGCCCCCAGACAGCTAAACAATCATGTGTATTAGAAAATGTATTTTACCTTTTTATGTACTTATAATCCTGTAAATGTCATCATGCTTTGTCGTATGCATTTTCTGTTCCTGTGGCTCAAGGCTTTTCTCACAGACTACACTATTATTTTGTAGCTTTGAATGTTTTAGTTTTCTGTTTCTCTGTCAGACTCTCTAATGGTCTTTGAGCTCTGTCCTTCAGCTGACCAAATTTTTTCTTTTTTCTTACTTTAAATAAAATTAACAAAGACAAATGTTTGTTGTAACTTTGTTCATTTATCCAAGGAAATATTTACACGATTTCCACCACACCATGTTTGACAACACTGAAAACAGCTTTTAACTTACGGTGCCCGAAACCTCAACAACAGTGAAAAAGTTTGGTATCCGTTGTTCTGCTGCTCTAAAATGGGGCTAAATTATTGTTGATAAATGTTTGATTCAAAATAATGCAAACATCATATATTTTGTGCAACATTTATATAGAGTTTCTTTCAACACCTCCAATCCAGATTTCCTTCATTTAACATTTAATCCTCCAAATGTAGGAACTGATGTTCGTATATGTGGTGGTGCCATGTGCACGCGTGACAGTTCTCGTGGGATTTGTGGAGGGATCTACCTATAAGGGATGGATCACATCGATATACATGCACACCAGTACCTCAAACGCCTCACTAAATTAATAAAGTTGCTAACATACTTCCATCGGTCCAGGTTTGTTTATTTATTCATATTTTTCTTTCAGATTAGTGCTTGCATAATGTTATAGAATAGATTTATCCTCTTGGAGTCTTAATGTCTTTCTTCAATGGAAAAAAAACAACAACATATATTCGTTTTTTTGGTTCAAAAGAAAACGGACACTTTCTATGCACAGACCATTTGTTCTGTAATATGTAGTAGATAAACTATAATTAATGTTCTGTTAACCAGCTAGTTAATGTGATGTTCTGTTTTTACTCAGTAGAGCGTACCATAGAATCACTTTTTCATGCTCTACATTCAACTTCAGTTCGTCCTGAGCAAAGTCATTCTAATGCTGCAGATGTGCTGCAACAACAGATTGATGATAAAATACAATCATTTGTTTCAATTAAACACTCTCCAACCAAAATCAGCACATAAAGCAGGACAGTCAGTCTGTACTAATGATTCACAGCTGTATGAAAAGCTTCTCCTTCAGTTCATGAAATCCCTGAAACAACTGAAGGTGGTTTCGTCAGGTTTATGCTCCTTTCTGACGGTCAAAGAGCAAAAACTCAAGATCTATTTGGTGGAAACCATCTTTTTCTTCAGTGTTGTCCCTAAGTATGATAACAAGTTCAACAATTCAATTTATTCAGTAACAACTTATGATCAAATTTAACAATTAGCCCAACAAGTGAACCAGTCATCTGAGTTAATGCGGTCAGCTGTCCCAGTTGCTGAAGAAACTACTGTGACCCACGTTGGTCTATTGTAAACACAGTTTTTTACTGGCAGTAACCCTGTTAAGATAACAGGAATCAGCCCTGACAGGAAAGAATTCTGCTGCTGATGAGTTTCTGGTGTTTATCTTTACATCTGAGCTGGTGGGTGGAGGAGGTGTGTGAAGTTGGAGTCGATGTCAGGTGGCTGCACAACAGAAACAGACCGGTTTTTAAATGATTGTAACACATGTAGTGGTAAGAAACTACATACGATTGCCTCGGAACATTAAGTACAATTTTAAAGTTACTTTTATTTTACTCAAGTATTTCCATCTAATGTTACTTTATACTAAAATAGTGTAAGAAATATTTCCCCTCTCAACGTCTCAGATGGTGTCATTTGAACAACTGCTCAATCCACTTCACGTCGGGTGTAACTTCCTGATTAACCCGTACTACCAAAGGTCTGTTGCCATGGCAATTTACGCTGCATCTCTAAACTTCACCGAGCAGGTTTTGTTGGTGGTTAACTCGAGGTCACCCTGCACGTGGACTACACACCACATCTGTACTCAGTGTTGATGATGAGAAGGATTAATTCACAACGCTTTATAAAATATGTTTAGATTTCATCCTGATTTGTTCCACTGCGGCTGCAATGAAGTTCTGACCTCAACAGCATGACGTTCAGACAGCGAGCCCTGCAGTCGAGCTGTGATTTTAGAGAGGAATCTTAATTAATTAACGGGACAGTGTCTTAGATGGAGCCCCTCTGTAGTCTATAATTGAATTGAAAAGTGTTTTCACTTGCGTGGGAAATGTCTACTGTAGAGTTTATCCAGCTTGATTGTTGCCTTTATCAAGGCGAGGGTGTCAGCATCTGTGACTGAAGTCAGATCAATTAATGACATTGCTGAAGGTTGGCAATACACAACGTGAGCTTACACGCTGCAACATTATCCTCACTTTGATCACGTTACAAGAGTAGTAACACAGCTCCCATGGGTCTCAGTTATTGTTGACAGTTTAATGATATATGTATATTAGGGAGTTATGGCATAAGAGAGAAAAGGCTTAATAGCCAGTGGTGACTTCATCAACCTCCGTCATGGTGAGTGATTTCTCTTTCTTTTTTATTATTGTAGAAAACACTTTATAGCATATTTTAACAATCCGAAACATAAAACGGTGTTGAAACAGTAGGGCTATCAGATTACAGCAAAAAGCCAAAAGAAAGAAGGAAATTGTGAGAGTCTCATTCAAGTGTCATAATGTGCGTCTGTGTTGCAAGGGTCTTGCTAAATGTGGTCACTGGATTTTATCATTTGAGTTTGAGAACGTGCGTCGCTTTAAATGTTGCCGCCGCAAGGAATTGTGGGACGGCATTCTCTCCTTTCCTTTTGTGTACCCTATGCTAAAGGAGATATAAAAGTAAGCCGTGAGGCTCCTTTCCTTATTATTTAGAGAATTCGACCAGCTCTTTTCATGGCTGCCACTGAAATACTTCTGGGTCACTCAGTTAGGAACCTTCCTGAGCAAAAAAGACTTTTTGGACACAGCCCATGTCTCTGATTGGCTGTTCCTGCTCTGATCATCTGTGTAATTAATGATTTGACCACCCAAGAGCTGCTCTTGAATGTCACCAACACTTCCATGTCAGTAGGAGTCTCCTAGTTTGTTTTATTCTTTACTTTTTTAAATTAAGCCTCCGCTTTCTCCTTAATTATATAAGTTTGATTAATACATTACCTAAGCCCAGAAAGCTACACTCACCTTCTCCTGGAAGCAAAAACATTGATTGGCTTCTTTTTGTTCGCAGCAAGTATGTTAGTGTAAAGTAGCATGAAATGGAGATACTCAAATAAATTAAAGTACCTCAAAAATATACATAAGTACTTGAGCTAATGTACTTAGTTACTCACCAATGATGTTACTTGTCTCAAGTCACTCTCAAAGCAGTGCTGTGAGCTGATGACTGCTCTGAAACTCAGTGTGCAGTTGTTAATCCTGCCATCTGGTGGCCACAGGAGAAAATACACAGGTTATCTCTATAAAGTACAGTAAGTTAACATACACTATATGGACAAAAGTACTCGGACACCTACACATTAACCCTACAGGAGCTTTATGACATCGAAATTCTTATTCCATAGGCATTTCTATGGAACAGTTTCCACTCCTCTGGGAAGGCTTTCTGCAAGAGTGTGTGGAGTGTGTCCGTGGGAATGTTTGCCCAATCTCTGTTCTAGTTCATCCCAAATGTGTTCGATAGGGTTGAGGTCAGGGCTCTGTGCGGACCAGTCATGATCTTCCACATCAAACTCAACCTCTTTGCACTGTGCGCCTCAGCTCTCTGTGAGCCGACTCTGAGTTGCTGTGGTTCCTAAATGCTTCAACACAATAATACCACTTACAGTTGATCATGGAATATCTAGGAGCGAAGACATTTCACTAAATGACTTCTACAGTACCATGTATGGCTTGATTTTATACCTGTGGCAATGGAACTGAATGAAAAACCTGAATTCAATGATTAAGAGGTGTGTCCCAGTACTTTTGTCCATATCGTGTATTTCACTTTGTCAGAATAGGTTTTTATTTTGTCATAAACACGTAACACACTGCGCACAAGACAAAAGACTAAAATAACATATTCCCATAGTGGCCCTGAAGGCACCAATCATGATAGCAGCACAGACTGCTCTACAGCCTTACATTAGATTTAATTATATTAAAAAGTTTAACTCATAGTACAAATTGTACATATTTAATAAAATATGAAATATATTCACCATCTTCATGAATGAAAAACTCATCTTTTGAAAATGTTCATATTGAAAGGATTCAGATCCAAAAGATATTAGAAACTATCACATTCACAAAGAACATCAGTAATAATAATACTGAGCCCTGTTTCCTGAGAATGATCAAATTGCAGAAGAGCATTTGTAAAAACGCTCTCAATTTCCATTTATCTCAAAGCAGCGCTGTTAAAGTCGACTCTCTGTGGTGCTGAAGACGAAACTGAATACACATAAAATCACTTCACACATTTAACTGTCTCATAATAGGCTATATAGTATATAAATAAAAATACATCATCAAGCGTAAGTGTAAAGATCACAAAGAAATGTTTTATGCTTGGAATTGTTCAGTATAAAAATGTACCTTAATGTGCTGTAAACAGTGTACAGCTTTATAATTCATGTCCCTGGGTTGAACTTTAAGAAAGTAAACTCTGTATTTATTTGCTGCTGGAGGCAGATGTTACTCTCAAAACTCAGATTAGAGAAAATGGATAAACTACCTCACCTGGAATCCTGAAGTGACAGGCATCAGAGCGCAGGCTTTCTGTCACAATCCCCTGGCCTTGACCCCCTGCCCTGGGCTCCTGGTCTGTGAATGAGTGAGTTTTGATTATTTTCCCCCTTGGTATGACTGCAGGATGCTTGGTGTGTTTTGGTTAATCTCTCGGACCTCAGCTCAAGTTCTCTGCCTGCCTGCCGCCCTCTCCGACCATGTTTACAATCCACCTTTTGTTCACACTATGAAACATCCTGAACTGCTCTCTGTCTCCAGTCTGCTTCTAGGTTCTGTTTAGGAGATCCTGACAGTACGATCCGACCATGTTGGACCCAGCGGACCTCGACAGAGTTCAACAAGCCATAACCCAACACAGTCGCACTCTGCGGGAGATCACGGATGTACTCCGTTGGCTCACCATCAACATAACCACTCTCCGGACCCAGCTCAGCCCCTCAGCTCAGGCCTCTGCCTCTGCCCCTGCCTCCTTGCCAGACCGGGACCCCTAGGTGCCTGCACCAGAGAGGTATGACGGTCATCTGGGCCAATGTCATTCATTCCTGTTACAATGTGGCCTTGTGTTTGATCAACAGCCCCGTACGTACCCCACCGACAGAGGCAGGATCGTATTCGTAATTGGACTTCTCCGTGGTGAGGCACTGGAGTGGGCGTCTGCTGCTTGGGAGAAACAGTCACCTCCAACTACGACGCATTCACCGCGGAGATTCGTAAACTGTTCTACCGTCCTGTTAGAGGTAAAGATGCTTCTAAAAGGCTGTGTTCTGTTATCGCTGAGTATGCCATCGAGTTCCACAGTTGCTGTAGAGAGTGGTTGGAACGAGGAGTCTTTGTAGGCAATTTTTCAGAAAGGGTTGAGTGAGGGGCTTAAGGATGAGTTGGTTTCTTTTCCTGAGACCTCCAGTTTGGATGATCTTGTCTAGACAACCGGTGCCGTGAGCGGACGCTTAAATTATGTGGTGACTTTCAGGGTCAAGAAACATCAAGCCGGACGCCCATTCCCGCTTGTTCGAGAAGGAGGAGCGGTCCGGGACCATTCCTGACTCTATCATACCCAGCGCCTGCATCGTCAGTGCCGCTATCTGGAGTATACAGCGTCAGGTTACGGAGGCACTACAGAACCAGCCTGGTCCAGGAAATCCTGACACTTTCATCGACATCATTTCAGCCACTTCCTCTCCTGAGACCAACAAAGACACTCTGCACTGCACATTTGCTGAGGAGAAGGTGTCCGAGGTCTGGGACCAGATCAATGAGTGACTGAAAAGATCCACGATGAACATCAAATAGATAGATTGCCATCTGAGTGCGGCAATCACCAAGCTGAAGAACTCCATGGTGAGGGACGAGCACGGGTTATGTTAAGTTTAAAATTGGGTCTCTGTGTAGCAAATCACTTGTAATCAATATTTTCATTTCTTCATACAAGCTTGATTTGATGTTTGTAACACAGACTTGGTTGGCACTAGTACTGGGAATGTGAGCTTTATTGAATCCATCCCACCAAATGTGAGTCTGAGTGTGACAGAAGAAAAAGGAGGGTGTTTGTGCCTTTTTCAGGGATACGTTCCTTTTGTAAGAAAATATACTTTGGAGAATTTTCATTGTCTCTCTCCAAGTATTCTACATTTAGTCATATAGGGGCCACCTATATACTAGTAGGTGATTTTAATGTAGCCTACACATAGATAATGTTAATAAGAAAGATGCAAATAAACTCTCTGCCACACTTGACATGTTTGAACTGATTCAACATGCTGAAGGATCCGATCCATAATGTTTGCTCTCGTCTTGTGTAATTCCTGCACTTTGCATTGTCTTAGTCAGATAGAGTCTGCAGCCGTGCTCCCTCCCTCACCACTGGGCTGGCACAACAAAACATCAAGGCAGCACTAATGACCAGCCTCCGTTCAGACACACACTGTTATCGAGTGTATCGAGTGCCCCTATTTTATTTTCTATATTCATAAAACTGAAACTAAGGCTGGGATTTTACTTTAGAAATAAGGCTTGTTTTAACACGATAGCCAGAAAAAAAACTTGTGCAGGCTACCTTTTTAAGTGTTTTGGACTATGGTGACACCATGGTGTACCATAGTGCTCTGTGCTTTTAACTAACTGATTCCCATACTCATCATTGTATGCTTTATGAACTGGCAGGCTGGCCGTCACTAAGTCTATGTAGACAACTTCATTTGCATATTTTATATAAGGCCATGTTGGATGCTGTATGCTATGCTGTATTTCTATTTAAATAGTAACTGGTGTGCCGTCTTGGCCAGGTCTCCCTCGGAAAAGAGATTTCAATCTCAAGGGACGTCCTAGTTAAATAAAGGTTAAATGAAAAAATATGTTGAAGTTCTGTGAGCTAAATGTTGTCACTGTTCTGTGAAAGTATAATGTGTCATACTCATACTGTACCTTCACTGATCTATTAGAACTCTCTATCTTCTCCTGTGACCACCAGAGGGTAGCATTTCATTAAACAACTGCACACTGAGCAGTGACAAGTCAAGTGTTAAGTATTTTATCATTATGTTCCAATACCATCAATATAAAGTCAGCTATACTCAGGTATTGTATTTATTTTTCTGCAAAAACTCCTAAAAAGCCCAAATGAAACGTCTACTTTCATTAATTTGACGCTCCTGTCAGAAGACTATAAACTGCTGAATGTGTTTGTGCTTTTTATTTTCAAAGTAAAGATGTTTTGAACAGAAGAAGCCTCTTAGATGAGAGGTGAAACATCTCAAGTCTCTTCAACAAAGTTCAGTTGCCATTGATTTTAACCCACCTTGGATAACCATGACCTGGATGACCAAGAATCTTTGCAGACAACTTTCTAAGCAGTTTGGGATGAACACCCTCGGAATGGTACAGGAGAATGAAAGGATAGCCAGGAAAAAGCACAATGCCAGCTACTGACTGAGAGAGTGAGACGGATCTGCTTCAACACTGAAGCCTTGAATAAAGAGTCTGCAGAACAGCTGAGGCTGAAGGTATCGGCAGCCCTTTCCAGCGCAAAGGCAATAAAGGAAGACTGTGACATCACTGAGCAGGAATCAAAACATTACTATCCTAAAGGAGGCGAAACAGAGGCATCAGCAGAGACTGGAGAGTGACCTCAACACCAACAACACCAAAGATATGTGTCAGGGCATCAAAAACATCACAGGCTACAAAAGCAAGAGGAGGACTTTGTGTGAGGCCATTACCCTTAGTCAGCACTTCTATACTAGATATGATCAATCTATCTTTATCAACAGGCTATGTACCACAGTACTTTAAAGTAGCTGTAATTAAACCTCTTCTGAAAAAGCCCAAACTTGATCCAGATGTTTTAGCCAACTATAGACCTATATCTAACCTTCCATTTCTCTCTAAGGTTCTGGAGAAAGCAGTTGCTAAACAGCTGTGTGACTTTCTACAGACCAATAGTTTATTTGAGGATTTTCAGTCAGGATTTAGAGCTCATCATAGCACAGAGACAGCACTGGTGAAAATTACGACCTCCTTATTGCATCAGACAAAGGACTTGTCTCTGTACTGGTTTTATTAGATCTTAGTGCTGCATTTGCTATTTACCATTGACCATCAGATCCTATTGCAGAGACTGGAACATTTCATTGGCATTAAAGGAACCGCCCTAAGCTGGTTTAAGTCCTATTTATCAGGTCGATTTCAGTTTGTACATGTTAACGATGAGTCCTCCATGCATGCCAAAGTTAGTCATGGAGTTCCTCAAGGATCTGTCCTCGGACCAATCCTCTTCACTTTATATATGCTTCCTTTAGGCAATATTATCAGGAAACATTCCATAAGCTTTCATTATTATGCAGATGATACTCAGTTATATCTATCAATCAAACCAGATGAAACTCATCAGTTAGCTAAACTTCAAATGTGCCTTCAGGATGTTAAAACCTGGATGACCTGTAATTTTCTAATGTTAAACTCTAAAACTGAAGTTATTGTTCTGGGGCCCAAGCACCTCCGTGACGCATTATCTAAAGATATAGTTTCCCTTGATGGCATCGCCCTGGCCTCCAGCACCACTGTGAGGAATCTTGGAGTTACCTTTGATCAGGACATGTCGTTTAAGTCTCACATTAAGCAAATTTCAAGGACCGTCTTTTTTCACCTAAGTAATATTGCGAAAATCAGGAACATCCTGTCTAAAAATGATGCAGAAAAACTAGTCCATGCATTTGTTACTTCTAGGCTGGATTACTGCAATTCCTTATTATCAGGCTGCTCGAAAAAGTCCGTTAAGACTCTTCAGCTGATCCAGAATGCTGCAGAACGTGTTCTGACAGGAACCAGGAAAAGAGATCATAGCTGCTTTGCATTGGCTTCCAGTAATATCCAGAATAGAATTTAAAATCATTCTTCTTACCTACAAAGCTCTTAATGGTCAGGCACCATCTTATCTTAAAGAGCTCATAGTACCTTACTACCCCACCAGAGCACTGCGCTCCCAGAATGCAGGGTTACTTGTGGTTCCTAGAGTCTCCAAAAGTAGACTAGGAGCCAGAGCATTCAGCTATCAAGCTCCTCTCCTGTGGTTCCAGTTTGGGTTCAGGAGGCAGATGCCATCTCCACATTTAAGAGTAGGCTTAAGACTTTCCTCTTTGATAAAGCTTATAGTTAGGGCTGGCTCAGGTGAGTCCTGAACCATCCCTTCGTTATGCTGCTATAGGCCTAGACTGCCGGGGGATTTCCCATGATGCACTGAGCTCCTCTCTCCTCTACTTTCTCTCCCTCTGTATGCAACCTCATCCCATTATTGCATGTTACTAACACAACTTCTCCCCTTTCTGGTAGTCTTGTGCTTTCTCGTCCCTCTCCTCTCTCCTCCTATCACTTCCTGCAGGTTTTCTGGCTCAGGAGCTGTGGAGTCTGGATCTGTGGTTGCGGGTCACCTGCTGCCCCCGTGTTCCTGCTCGACACGCTCTGCTACAACAACTATTGTTACTATTCCTATTGTTATTATAATCATTAACACTACTATAAATATCTGTACCATTTTTCATTTAGTCTATAGCAACATCACCTTTACTGTCTGTATCGCTGTGTGTATATTGTGTAGTGTTTCTCTTACTCTCTCCCTTCTTCACCCCAACCGGTCGAGGCAGATGGCCGCCCACCGTGAGCCATGGTTCTGCTCGAGGTTTCTGCCTCTTAAAAGGAAGTTTTTCCTTGCCTCTGTCGCCTAGTGCTGCTCTTGGTGGGAACTGTTGGGCTTCTGTAAATAACATCACAGAGTACGGTCTAGAGCTGCTCTTTTATGAAAAGCGCTGTGAGATAACTATTGTTGTGATTTGGCGCTATATAAATAAAATTGAACTGAATCCTCGGGAAGAGGAAGTCACACTGAATGATTCAACACTGAGTTATGACTCTGAGAAGGAGTGCTAAAAACAGATACATGCAAACCACTTCCATGGTCCTCCACTGTTTTCTCATCACAAGCAGAAGGAGCACACACACTTTGTGTTACATTTTCACTCTCCTCCTAAATGTGTTCAGTTAAGAGCACATGTGCTCCTCAGCAGACACTGAGATGGCCGACCTGACTGACCAACTCTGGCAGATCATTTCTGACCTTCCTGAAGTATTTCCTGATCTCATTCTTCTGGCTGTTGTGATGTTCTTCATAAGTATTCACTGAATGGGGTATAGTATGAGTGTTGCTCCTCTGCCTCCTTTAGCGGTAATGGTACGTGTAATAAGTGTAGTTTATTTATAGACATGGAGGCGAGGCTCGTCGATCTGATCCCAAACCTCGGAGGCCTTCTCCTCAGCAAACACGCTGCACAGAGCTTCCATCGTGGCCTCAGATTCAGCCAGTTCAGGCTTCGAACACAGATTGGCAAGCTTCTCTGCGAGATGCGTCATCCAGTCTGTGATGGGGCACAACATGCACCTGATATTTACAGTTTTCCTCAGATCAGAAGCGAAATTCTGAAATCTACTTGTTCAGCCTCCACACGATCATCTCGTGCACACCTAAAAACAGTTTCTCATTCTTTTGCACAGATTGCTTTGACACATTTATGCAAATTATTATGTACAACTGCCGGCTGTTTCCTAAATTATTACTTGTTTATGTCATGTTGATCACAATGTCTTATATTGGTTCTCTGTTGAATAGTCTGACCCCCCAAAATATCCAGGCATAAGTTCACTGCACACGTCATGACATGCAAAACATGTTGTCATAATCTGTAAACATATTTTCTATGTGTCTATTAGACTTTATTTATTTTATATATCTATAGCTGATGACTACATCTGTTGTGATGTGGATGAGAATCTGTGGCCCGACAGACAGGAACGTCAGCCTGACGACCGTTTCCCGTGTTTGCTTTCCAAGCCAAGTTTATTTGTATAGCACATTTCAACAACAAGGTAATTCAAGGTGCTTTACATAAAACATAAAAGAAACAGGGAAATATAAAAAAGTTTAAAAGTTAAATAGAAAATAAAAACAGGCAGGTCTCCCACCTTTGCTTATTTTACTCATTTGATTCCCCATCTCCCACTCTATCCCTGCTTTAGTTACTTAGGGACTCTAACCCTAAGGGGACTCTAACCCTAAGGGGACTCTAACCCTAAGGGGACTCTAACCCTACGGGGACTCTATTGTTTTATTTCTCTCTGCTGCAGGCGGCTGTGACGGTGGACACAAACTGACGGAGGACCTCTGCTGCTCAGACTCACTCTTCCCACACATTTCCTACGCCCTGACTGGTCAGCTGACTCGTCACCATGCTTTTAATCAAACAACACCACATTGTTTCACTAAATATTTCTCACACAAACAAAAGAGGTCCAATTAAATGCCCAGATTATATACACAATAACTACAATAGATACACTACAATAAAACATAGAGACTAAAGATAGGAGTATAATGTTTACCCTAATTTGTACTGAATATACACTGTACAATGATGGTAATACTGTAATATACTGTGTACATTAGTGAATGTCAAGTAGAGCATCACAGAACTGTCCTCGCATATTATTTTTAACAGATGTATGATACATGATTATTTTACAGTATGCTACTATAAACAGATGGTTGTCTTGAGGGTTTGTAGTGAAAAAGAAAAACTGACAGGATTACCACAGACGAACGCCACAGAGTGAGGAAACCTCTCTGCTCATCAGCTGTTTAACAGACAGTCAGCCTGACCAAGACTTAAACCTCCACAGGGGGGCGCCGGAGAGCTGAAGGGGAGGCAAAGGTACTGCAGGAGGTGTCAGACAAACGAGACATCGCTGTTTCCATTTCAGCCTGTGACCTTTGTTGCACGCACAGCCTTCAGGTACTAAACTCCCATCAGACACAAAAGAACTCATATTATATATGATAGAAGTACAAAAAGCACAAGTATTGCATCCATCGGGTGTCATAAATGAGAGGGAACATGACAGCAGTTCTGCAGAGCCACGGTTAGCCTGTTAGCACGATCCGTGTTCTGTGTTCAGATATGAAAATCTTTAGAGCTCATTCAGTTTGTCCGACAACGGGGTAATTTCAGCATGTAGACGAATCGTGTGCTGCTGCAGGTTAGGAAGGATTTTATGGTGTATTTTGTACCTGTACGTGGATGTGTAAGGAAACTGTTGTTCTATTAAGTTAGTTAAGTTAATTTTTATTTTCTTTACACTGTCGTCGACAACGAAATCTCTTACAGTCCTCAAACTAAAATGTACAAAAGAAAATCACACAAGTAAATGAGACAAAGAAAGTCTCAGACATAAATAGTGCAAAAGTTGAAATACAGGATCAAATATATAAAATAGAATAAAATATAATATGAAACTGGGATAGAATGAGGTTGTGCAGTAATGTAGTAAATGTATGTGCAGGTAGGAACAGAATATACGCAGGGATGCACGTAAACGTTTCTACTGTGATGATTTACACACGTATGTATGCTCTTTATGCACACAGCGACATGTAAACAGGTTAACATGTACAACAACAAATACTGTACAGGTGAGGTGTAACAGTTTGCTGTCCCTGAGCCCGGTGGTGCAGGCGCAGATGCTGCGGTACCGTCAGCAGGCAGAACAGTTTGTGGCCGGGGTGGTTGGGGTCTCTGGGGATCCTGTTGGCCTTCTTCAGGCAAGGAGAGATCCTCCATGGTGCTGAGCAGTTTTTACCTCTGTAGAGGGCCGAGTGCAGAGCAGCTGCCTTAGAACAATTAGAAGCCTGAATGTTGATTAAACAGCCAGGAGTGTTCGGCGGTTTTCTAGTGTCAGAGTTCACTAGTGTTTCAACCTGATCGAGGGCGGAGCGGATATTATTTAGACATGGATCACTTTTGAGGATGTTCCAATGAGGATGATGTTTCTGACCCGCCTGCCAGAGGAGAAAATGCCCTCGGATAGGCTGCAGGGATATATGATGTGGGGTAACTACTACACTGTCTTTCACCAATCAGCCGTAACATTATCACCACCTGCAGGTCTTGTCAGAGCCTGGACTCCTGTGTGTTCTGACGCCTTTCTATCAGAACCAGCATCAACGTCTTCAGCAGTTTGACCTTCACTAGCTGGTCTGTTGGATCGGACCACACAGGCCAGCTGTCGCTCCCTACGTGCATCAGTGAGCCTTGGCCGTCCATGACCCTGTGGCCGGTTTACAGGTACTGACCCCTGCAGACCGGTTTGGAGATGCTCTGACCCAGTCAGATGACTCAAATCCACCCTCTGCCCATTTTCCTGCTTCTGCGGACACAATGTTCACCTGCTGCCTGATAGATCCCACCCACTGGCAGGAGCCATGGTAACGAGATAATCAGTGTTTTCCACTTCACCTGTCAGTGGTCATAATGTTATGGCTGATCTTAACATTAATTTCAGCCATCTGCTGTTTACACATATCATTCGGCCTTTATCATTCACATACGAGAGAAGTAAAAAACAATAACATTTGTCTAATTAGGATTCCTGCAGGCATGAGAGGAGGAAAACGTTACTTATATTGTCACTTGATATCACTTGACTCAGATACTGGCAGACTGATCGTGTTGATTTACCGCTTTATTTTCATCATACAGATACATGTTTTAGTCTCTGCTGTGGACCGGTTGTTCCCCACATCTAAAGCATTCACGTTAAAACATTAAACACATCCATTCAATAAACACTGCTGCAGCATCAAAAGCATCCACACTTTTTATTTTTGAATGAGTCTGGAGTGAAGACTCGTGTCAAGTCAGTCTCTCTGTAATGAGTTTTATTAAGAGCATCTCTTTCTACGTAATCCAGCTGCACACTTTTCCCACATACCTGTTACATTTAAAAAAGAAATTGCATATGTTTAACAGCTGAACAGTTTTGATGAAAGTAAACCTGAGTCACAGCTCACCCTCGAGGATTTCCTCCAATATTCTGTGCACCATTTGGGTTACCACGTTCTAATCAGGCACCCGTTATAAAGGCTTCATAAAGTCAGATTAATAAATGGCCCCCTCAGTGCTTATAAGCTATCATTATAATAACTTTTGGTTTGCCAGTTTGTATTTTTTCAGCTCTTTCACCACTTAACTTCTGGGAAGGTTTTTCTGAGCATCTGGACTATTTATCAATGACTCATTAAAATGAATAACAGCTGTCTTTAAAAAGCTCATTAGAAAGTGACAAACCGATGCGCATTTATGGTTTACCAGCAATATTACCACACCGAAAGAATAAACACCAGTCAGACGGATTTCTCCCCCAACCTGGCACTCTACTGCTGTTCCTGTTAGTGACACAAAACAGATCTACAAAACATTATTAACCATCAATAAAGCCAGTAGTTACAACTTGTAAACTCTTTATAAAAGCTGTTGTATCTGAAACCTGTACATATCGAGCATCTCAGAGACGAGTGTCATTGTGGAAGTTATAATCACCACTCCCTGCTGTGCTAAGCTTGGTGTTTCCTCGTGGCGAGGCCCAAACACTGTACAAATTAACATACATTAATGTACACAGCGTGATATTAAGGTCAGCCCACAACCAATCAGAAACAACCTCCGCGGACTCACCCACTGTGTGGATGGCCTTTGGTTAACATACTTACATGAAAAGGCAAAAAGAAAACAAACTGACATAACAAAGTATACAAAGTCCACCACCATGATTTACATTATTTCATTAGTAAGAACTGATCAGCCTAAACAATTAAAAACACACACACACACACACACACGTTCACACCTGAAAGTCCGCATCAGGGTCCGAGCCAAAGTTCATGTTTGATTCGTTCGGATTGTTCTGGTTTGGTTTCACACTGCAATTATGTGAGGGCTCCAAACAACTTTACATGACGTTCTTGCGTCCTTTCAACATCATGGATGTGGGCTGCGTCTCGCCATCCTCGGCATTGTTGGGTTTGTAAACAGTTCTGTGGATAGCTTTGACAAGATCGCTGCCGCTATATTGTTTTTATAACGGCATTAGCCTACAACCTGCAGCAACAACTTAACTCAAGGCTAGTTCAGATTGACCAAATTAACGTCCGTTTGTCAATGCATTTCTCCGTGCATCTGTTTGTTTCCAGTTTACACGGGAACCACCGCGGTTCAGTTTGATCCGAATCAGTTCTACCTATTTTCGTCTGAAACTTTCGTCTGTTTGGTGGAGGTTTCACACCTGTTTAATTTTGGTTCGGATCAAACGTGATAGGTGTGAAGCCCCCTAACCGTGTATTCCCAGTATTCCACCCGCTGCACCACACATCAATCTAAAAGTGAGTTATATCATTGGTATTTTAGAATCAGATCACTTTCTCACGCCACGTCTAAAACTTCTACCACCACCCCAATATTATATACTAATATTGCCATAACAAATGCCAGTATTCCACCTGCTAAATCCCCCACTGTAGCCCCCATGTTTGTCGTGAACTCACCACAAACAACAAAAGACCCTATCAAACATCCAACATAGAATCCAACATAAGCAGAAATTTCAACCGGGTCCCTGAGGCTTTTTCAGCCATTTTTTAAATCCTCTTTTTTAGCCTTTTCAGCCTCGTCAGTCTCTTTTTTTTTAGTATTTTCAGCCTGTTGGAGCATCTCAGGGGTGTAGTAGCCATCTCTTCCTCTTCTCTCAATCATGCTGTTGATCTTTTCCAGTAGTGACTTGACTTGATCAGGATTCGGTGCCTTGTCTGTATTATCAAAAACATGGTATTTCCAGTGGCACTGTATGATTACATTGTGGAGATCTCGATGTGTGCAATAATAATCTTCAATGGGAATTCCCAGTTTGTTTTCATAGCAGAACAACACCATAGTGTAAGCCATTGTGTTTTTGCCAAAGCTACTGCGAATGAGTTTCACCATTTTCTGCGGTTACTCTGTGAATTTATCTCTCACATTCAGCACAATCAGGAACACATGAGGACCAGGAGCAGCCAGCGAGATGGATTTCTTGATCTCTTTCAGCACCTCCTCTTCATTTGTGTCAGGCAAAAACAGAACTGGAGTATCAACAACTGTGACCTTCTGTGTATCAATAATCGCCGTTTCCACCTTGCACTTCTCTATTTTTTTTAACTCTGTTCCACCGAGGATGATGTTTCTTGCAGAATTCTTTACTCCGGCCTTCCCAAAACAGATGAGATATCTACCTCTTTATATTAATCGGTCCTTACAGCGCTGTCTACTAGTTATTTCTAACACATGGAAATATATAATATCGTGTGAGCTGTGTCTTTTTTGCAAGCATCTGGTAAATAGGGATAATTGCAAAAAAACAAACTCCCAAGGCATGTTGCTGTATGCATGCCCTGTGGTGTATATACCAGTAATTTGCTTCATCACACCATTTCCAAACACGAATAAAAGTATATCCACAAGAGCATTATCAAATGTGATTGGATTTGTAATCGGGAATTAAATACCATGAAATTCATATAAAACTGGAAAAACAAAGTCAAGATTACAGTGAATATCTAGACATCCAAATTCAAATTAACTTTATTGGCATGAATGTGTAACAACAATATTGCCAAAGCATAATACAAAACAAGCAATCCCATACATTTCATTAAACAAGTAATTAAAGCGTAACGTAATTAAAGTGTATGCGTGTTTGTGTTAAAAAATAAAATTAAAATAACAAATAAAACAGTAAGCATGTATAGAAATATACAGTGGGTACGGAAAGTATTCAGACCCCTTTAAATTTTTCACTCTTTGTTTCATTGCAGCCATTTTCCAAAAATCAAAAAAGTTCATTTTATTTCTCAGTAATGTACACTCAGCACCCCATCTTGACAGAAAAAAAACAGAAATGTAGAAATTTTTGCAAATTTATTAAAAAAGAAAAACTGAAATATCACATGGTCATAAGTATTCAGACCCTTTGCCGTGACACTCATATTTAACTCAGGTGCTGTCTATTTCTTCTGATCATCCTTGAGATGGTTCTACACCTTCATTTGAGTCCAGCTGTGTTTGATTATACTGATTGGACTTGATTAGGAAAGCCACACACCTGTGTATATAAGACCTTACAGCTCACAGTGCATGTCAGAGCAAATGAGAATCATGAGGTCAAAGGAACTGCCTGAAGAGCTCAGAGACAGAATTGTGGCAAGGCACAGATCTGGCCAAGGTTACAAAAAAATTTCTGCTGCACTTAAGGTTCCTAAGAGCACAGTGGCCTCCATAATCCTCACATGGAAGACGTTTGGGACGACCAGAACCCTTCCTAGAGCTGGCCGTCCGGCCAAACTGAGCTATCGGGGGAGAAGAGCCTTGGTGAGAGAGGTAAAGAAGAACCCAAAGGTCACTGTGGCTGAGCTCCAGAGATGCAGTCGGGAGATGGGAGAAAGTTGTAGTAAGTCAACCATCACTGCAGCAATCCACCAGTCGGGGCTTTATGGCAGAGTGGCCCGACGGAAGCCTCTCCTCAGTGCAAGACACATGAAAGCCCGCATGGAGTTTGCTAAAAAACACCTGAAGGACTCCAAGATGGTGATAAATAAGATCCTCTGGTCTGATGAGACCAAGATAGAACTTTTTGGCTTTAATTCTAAGCGGTATGTGTGGAGAAAACCAGGCACTGCTCATCACCTGTCCAATACAGTCTCAACAGTGAAGCATGGTGGTGGCAGCATCATGCTGTGGGGGTGTTTTTCAGCTGCAGGGACAGGACGACTGGTTGCAATCGAGGGAAAGATGAATGCGGCCAAGTACAGGGATATCCTGGACAAAAACCTTTTCCAGAGTGCTCTGGACCTCAGACTGGGCCGAAGGTTTACCTTCCAACAAGACAATGACCCTAAGCATACCGCTAAAATAACGAAGGAGTGGCTTCACAACAACTCCGTGGCTGTTCTTGAATGGCCCAGCCAGAGCCCTGACTTAAACCCAATTGAGCATCTCTGGAGAGACCTGAAAATGGCTGTCCACCAACGTTTACCATCCAACCTGACAGAACTGGAGAGGATCTGCAAGGAGGAATGGCAGAGGATACCCAAATCCAGATGTGAAAAACTTGTTGCATCTTTCCCAAAACGACTCATGGCTGTATTAGATCAAAAGGGTGCTTCTACTAAATACTGAGCAAAGGGTCTGAATACTTATGACCATGTGATATTTCAGTTTTTCTTTTTTAATAAATTTGCAAAAATTTCTACATTTCTGTTTTTTTTTTTCTGTCAAGATGGGGTGCTGAGTGTACATTACTGAGAAATAAAATGAACTTTTTTGATTTTTGGAAAATGGCTGCAATGAAACAAAGTGAAAAATTTAAAGGAGTCTGAATACTTTCCGTACCCATATAAATAGAATATCATCAAAAAGTTGATTTATTTCAGTAATTCCATTCAAAAAGTGAAACTTTGATATTATATTCATTCATTCCACACAGACTGATATATTTGTGTTGGTTCCTTTTAATTTTGATGATTAAAACTGACAACTAATGAAAACCCCAAATTCAGTATCTCTGAAAATTAGAATATTACTTAAGACCAATACAAAAAAAGGATGAACATGAAAAGTATGAGCATGTACAGCACTCAATACTTGGCATGGAGTCGATCTGTGGCACTGCTCAGGTGTTATGAGAGCCCAGGTTGCTCTGATAGTGGCCTTCAGCTCTTCTGCATTGTTGGGTCTGGCGTATCACATCTTCCTCTTCACAATATCCCATAGATTTTCTATAGGGTTAAGGTCAGGCGAGTTTGCTGGCCAATTAAGAACAGGGATACCATGGTCCTTAAACCAGGTACTAGTAGCTTTGGCACTGTGTGCAGGTGGCAAATCCTGTTGGGAAATGAAATCTGCATCTCCATAAAGTTGGTCAGGAGCAGGAAGCATGAAGTGCTCTAAAACTTCTCCCAAGGCAAAGTTGTTCCAGGTGAAGGGTCAGACTGAGAATGGTTCATAAAGACGCCTGATGAAAAACCGAGGAAGAGGAGGAGAGACCCTGCCCGGAGGAAGCCCGGGGCCCCCGTCTGGAGCCAGGCCCAGAGAGAGGGGTCGCCAGTGAACGCCTGGTGGCCGAGTTTGCAATGGAGCGCTGGCGGGCTAGCCCGAAAAAGCAACGTGGCACCCCCTCTCCATCCCTTGGACCCACCATCCATAGGAAGATCCACAGGGGTTGGGTGCGCTGCCACATGGATAGTGGTGAAGGTCAGGGGCCTCAACGGACAAGACCCGGGCAGCAGAGGCTGGCTCTGGGGAGGAGCTGGAACTTGTGCGGGAGATGGAGCGCTACCAGTTAGATCTGGTGGGGCTGACCTCCACGCACAGTCTCGGTTCTGGAACCGTACTCCTTGATAGGGGATGGACCCTATTTTTCTCTGGAGTTGCTCAGGGTGTGAGGCGCTGTGTGGGTGTGGGGATACTCACAAGCCTCCGGCTGAGCGCCGCTACGTTGGAGTTCACACAAGAGGGTAGCCTCCCTACACCTTGGGGTAGTGGGGGGGGGGGGGGGGAGCTCTGGCCTGTTGTTTGTGCATATGCACCAAACAGCAGTTTAGAGTATTCAGCCTTCTTGGAGACCCTGAATTGAGTTCTGTATGAGACTCCAGTAGAGGACTCCATAGTTCTGCTGGGAGACAATGATGGAGATACCTGGAAAGGTGTGACCGGGTGGAACTTCTGTGCTACTCATGGATTGTCTATAACAAACACCATGTTCGAACATAAGGATGCTCATAAGTGTACGTGGTACCAGATCACCTTAGGCTGAAGATTGATTTTGTAATCGTTTCATCTGATTTGAGGCCACATGTTTCGGACATGCGGGTGAAGAGAGGGGCAGAGCTGTCAACTGATCACCATCTGGTGAAGAGCTGGCTCAGGGGGTGGGGGAAGACTCTGGACAGACCCGGTATGCCCAAATGGGTAGTGCGGGTGAACTGGGAACATCTGGAGGAGGCCCCTGTCCATGAGATCATCAACTCCCTTCTCGGGGTTATCCAATTCCGTACATCCAAAGCAAGAGCTGCATCCGAGTCCTCAGTAAGTTGGACTCTTTCCAGGTGAGGTTTGGCCTTCATCAGGGCTGCGCTATGTCACCAGTCCTGTTTGTGATATTCATGGACAGGATATCAAGGTGTAGTCGTGGTGAGGAGAGGCTGTGGTTCAGTGGGCTTGGGAACTCGTCACTGCTTTTTGCGGATGATGTGGTCCTGATGGCATCATTGGTCTGTGACCTTCAGCTTCCACTGGATCGGTTCGCAGCAGAGTGTGAAGCGGTTGGGATGAGGTTCTCAGCAGGAAACCGGTGGAGTGCCAACTCCACGTAGAGAATGAGTCCTTAGCCCAACTGAAGGAGTTCAAGTACCTCAGGGTCTTGTTCATGAGTGAGGGGAGACTGGAGCAGGAGATTGGCCGGAGAATCTGAGCAGTGGGAGCGGTATTGCACTCGCTTTACCGCGCCGTTGTGACAAAAAGAGAGCTGAGCCGTAAGGCAAAGCTCTCGATCTACCAGTCAGTTTTCGTCCCTACCCTCACCTATGGTCATGAATGCTGGGTCATGACCGAAAGAACGAGATTGCGGGTACAAGCGGTCGAAATGGGTTTCCTCAGGCGGGTGGCTGGTGTCCCCCCTAGAGATAGGGTGAGAAGCTCGGCCATCCACGAGGAGCTCAGAGTAAAGCCGCTGCTCCTTTACGTCGAACGGTGCCAGTTGAGGTGGTTTGGGCATCTGGTAAGGATGCCTCGAGGATTCCTGGGTACGGATTATATCTCCACACTGGCCTGGGAACGTCTCTGGATCCCCTGTCAGAGCTAGTTAATGTGGCTTGGGAAAGAAAAGTTTGGGGTCACCTGCTGGAGCTGCTGGTCCCGTGACCCGACCCCGGATAAGCGGATGAAGATGGATGGATGGAAGGTAAATAGGGATACAACCAAAATTAATCGTCCGAAAATAGCAAAAAAAGCACTTTAGGTGTTCGGCCTAATGAGTCAAAAGACCGAATAAATTTATTGAACAATTAAGTCGACATGTTGACAGTGTGGAAGCATGTCACTGTTTGCAGACACTGTTCTGCTGATTTGTCTCGCATCACATCTACTCCATCTGTGGCTGACTTCTTAGAAAAGAAACGATTTGTGTGTTTCTGTCACTCGTTTCTGAGAAGGCAATTAAGCTAGCCGCACCTAAATTTGGAGTGAACACGTATTCAAGCCTTTATGGTAACTGAAACGGCCCAGAGCGAGCTGACAGACAGATTAGAGACTTTATTACATTACATTCATTCATTTAGCTGACGCTTTTATCCCAGGTGACTTACAATTGCTATACAGGTCAGAGGTCGCATGCCTCTGGAGCAACTAAGGGTTAAGTGTCTTGCTCAGGGACACATGTTACGCCGTACGAGAACCACATACAACATTATTTAACAAACTGGGTCGGACTTGATGAATTTAGTGCGTGGATACACATGCGACAACGTCTGTATTTCAAAATATGATTTCCGTTTCGGCAGAGAATTTTCATTTTGGTGCTTCCCTACTGGTAAGTCACTGAAAGTCTTTGGCAAGTGGCCTTCTTATATCCACAGACTGTAAATGAAATAAAATTAGCAAACATTATTTTTAACCGCAGCACCAGTTGGCTCGGTGTTCAGTTGTGATTCCTGTAACTGATTTAGAGTTGTAAAAGAATGCAGAACATTTATAAGCTGTGTTTAAATCAATCAGAGAGTGTATTGTGAAACAAAATGGAGCTTCTTAAATAATGGATACATAACACTCATCGTCCAACGCTTGTGTACAGGGTTGCGGAGGGGCTGGAGCAATCCCAGCTGACATTAGGTGAAAGGCGGGGTACACCCTGAACACAAGTCGCCACTCTATTGAAGCCCCATCACACATACAAACAACCACTCACACCTAAGGGCAATTTAGAGTCACCAATTAACCTAGCCTTCATGTTGGACTGTGGGAGGTAGCCGGTGCACCCATAGAGAACCCACGCAGACACGGAGAGAACAAGGAAACTCCACACAGAAAGGCTGGGACGACCAATGACCAATTTACGTCAAATATTAATGCCCAGCTGAATTCCATTCCCTGAAATTAGCTGAAATATATCTGCATTACAGTCCCCCTCAGGTTTGTTAGATTAAGATAATCTAAACAACTGGAAGACTTTCAGTATTAATAATGATCATGTACAATTCTCCAACAGAGTCAGAGCCGAGGATTGTGTTCGTTGGAAAGACTGGAGCTGGGAAGACTTCTACCATGAACATCCCTGGGTCCCCTCCCTCAGGAAAACACGTCCACAATCCAGCCCAAAGGGAGTTCCCATCTCCCACAGAAAACACTACTCCTGAACTGATAACAGCTGGATTGTAGTCCAGTCTTTACTTCTCTGCATCACCGTGTAACACGCGGCATAACACACAGCAGCTAGTGTGGCACATGGTGGTATAAAGCTGTTACTGTTACATAGAGACAGAGCTCAGTTAAAACTTTATGAAAGATTAATGTGTTACATACTCACCACTCTGAAAGTCTTGCTCCAGTCTAGGTTATGAAGCTGGTTCTGGTTGTTTCGGTATCAGACTCGGGTTCAAACATGTACGGCTGAACCGAAGCCATGGTTACCAGCTGAAAGGCCTTTGTTTTGGATCATACTACTTTGCTAGTCAGAACTCACCCTACTCTGCTTCTGATTGGCAAGACGTCCTTACCTAGGTAATGTGCATGTGCAACTCTGAACAAAGAATAAAAGTGATGCTTCACTCTGTAGCTATACTGAGGGTAAATAGATGTACTGCAGCAATGTAAAGTATGACAAATATCTGGTGTTTTTTTGAAAATGAAACCATGTACACATGTTCTGGTAAAAACACTAAATAAAATTAAAGCTGCAAGCAGTGCAACGTGTCGGCCGTGAGGCTGACGGGCTGAATGTTCTGGAGCTCCGCCGGTGAGGCTGTGAATTTGCTTCGCGATTCGGACGCTGCATGAAGCAGTTATACGTCACTTCCTGTGTCCCCTTTGTGGCGCTATGACTAGAAATGAATATTTGTGTATAGATGTGTTCGGGGCAGGACAGTTATCAAGCAAGTAAAGTTTTGTGCAGATGTGAGCATGTACACTGAAGTAACAACAATTTCCTGTGTCATGGGGAAGAGTTGATCTTTGACGCCACGGACACGCCCATTGACGAAAACTCACAGATAGCACAACTTTTCATCGACAATGCCTTTAGAAGGCACAGCAGAAATTTGAAGTCGATCCAACTAAATGCCTAGGAGGAGTTCGTTAGTAGTACGGAGTGTGTAAATCATCCAAAAATTGCCTTAAAATTCAAAATGGCCGACTTCCTGTTGAGTTTAGGGTATGGGTTCTTGAGGCTTTTTTGTGCGTGTTGATATGATACATGTCCCCAGAAAATTTCGTACATGTAGGTTGAACGTGGACGAGGGGCTAATTTTTTTCCAATTTTCTAGGTGGCGCTAGCGAGTCCTTTTTTCCCACGCCAATGCTCGAAACCCATAAAATACGAAATTTTTCACCACTTCTGACATGTTTGCAAAGTATGCAGAGTATGTTTAGGCCCCCAAAATTGAGCTTACTTGCAGAAAAAAGAAGGAAAAAAAAATCCTTAGTTTCAATAGGGACCTCGCACGGTTCGTGGGGCCCTAATTATGAACCTCAAAATGACATAATATCTGGCACGGTTAAGTTAATCATATCATCCTTATTTTCTGCTTCAGCAACTAGGACCACGTGGGAAAAAGAGCTTGGTCCTGTTTTCTCAGATGAATGGTGGCAGGTCGCGTTCAACTGGGTTAATTCTACACTGATTCAGTTTAAGGTTTTACACAGGACACACCTGTCCAAAGTTAAACTTAACAAGCTATACAACACGGGCGATATGAGTGACAGATGCTCTCTATCACCTGCCAATCAAACACGTTTTCCTCGTGTCCAAAGCTGGCTCCTTTCTATGCTAAACTATCAAAGGCCCTCAATAGACCAGTGATTTCTGACCCTTTGCCCTCTTTGTTCCTGGAGATTTTACCGGCTTCACTCTTAAGGAGAGAAATATTATAGCTTTTGCATTTCTTTTAGCTTGTAGGCTCATTTTGCTTCATTCAAAGGATCATAATCCTCCACCTTCTGACCCCTGATTTAACGACTTAATGTCCTTTTTATACCTTGAAAAAATTAAATTCAGTATTAGGGGCTGCTCCGATAACTTTAATGAGATGTGGGGTCCTCTTCTTTCCTTTGTAATTTCTATGTCGGTAGGATTTATTTAGCCAGTCACTTCACAGGGCAGACATTCTTTTTTTCCCTTTTTAAAATTTCTCTCTCATTTCTCACAGAGTGTCATTCAAAAGTATTCATTGTCTATTCTGAAATTAGAGGAATGCCACAAGACCACAACTAGAACCCAAAACCTCCACATTTAAACATCTCCAGTGTTAGACTGTGCTTTGTAGCAACATCCCTGAACTCCCTGTTCACCTTTCTGGTGTTTGTTGTAGCACCTTAATTTAATAACAGCCTGGGCTTTCTTATGAAATGACGCTCACATTTTCATTTCTCATCACTCCTTCCAGCAGGATCGTACCTGCCTTTGCCTTCTTCAGAAGAAGACCAAAACCAAGTGCCTGGGGCTCCAGTGGAGTAAACAGCTTTCTGTTGGAGCAGTTATAATCCGACACAGGAGATTATAAAACTGGATGGTGATACACAGCTAATAAGCTATGCTAACTTCATCCATTTTGGACTCTTTGTCCACTGAAAGGTCAATTCAGTCAAGTTTGCTATTGGGCTTTCTCAGGAAATGATGCACACATTTTCATTCCTTATCACTCCTTCTACGGGATCATACTTGCCTTTGCCTTCTTCAGAAGAAAACATTTAATTACTGTAAACCTTTCAAAATCACACCAAGTGCTCGGGGAATTTAGCTGGAGTCAGCAGCTCTGCGGATGAAGTGTGGAGTGATGATCAATCTCACAGCGATTCTGGCAGATGACGTGTCTTTCATTAACCTTCATGTTTTGTTCCCAGGTACAGCTGCGACAGCTGCATACACCAACCTGCCACAGAGGGGGAAGGGCAGCACCCCAAGGAGCACCATGATCTCCATTTTGAAGCCTTGCACCAACAGAGCTCAACGCACCAACCGTTGGTAATGGTTCAGCATCAGAAATAAAGAATTGATTAATGTTCTAAAAGTAAGTATGCAGAGCGAGGGAGAGAGGCATTCTTAGACTAAAATGTTAAGAACATCCTTGTCTATTGTAAATTGTGCGACCAGCAAAAAGCTTTCAGCTTCAAACAGTTCTACATTTAATTTATTGAAGCATCTGAAGCAGCACAGCAACTTGAAACTTGCAGAAAGAAACAGCAGCAACTCACGGACATGCCAACACGTTTTCATCTCAATGCGTCAGAACTATTTTAAGTATTTTATGCTAAAGGTACCCTTCAGTGTCCGAATGAAACGCCACCGTTTGCCATTTCCCAGCAACACAAAGGAGGCTAGCTAACTCTTCCGGTCTGTACGAGACGCCCCAGAGAGTCTCATAGAGACAACTTTGGTGTCAAATAACTACATTTGTCACTTTTTCTGAAAGCTTTGGTATCGGACGCCGTGGGATAAGAACAGGCTGGATATGCATGAACTCAAAACAGAAGAGAGACATTAACATTTATCTGACGCTTTTATTCAAAGCGACTTACAATTGCTATATATGTCAGAGGTCGCATGCCTCTGGAGCAACGAGGCGTTTAGTGTTTTGCTCAGGGACACAGTGGTGGATGGGTCACAATGGGGAATTGAACCCAGATCGCTCACACCAAAGGCATGTGTTTGATCCATTGCCCCATCACCACCACTGTTAAGCAGTGTTAAGCAATGGTTTACATTTTGTAAAAATACTGAATACAGCTCTTATAAATGCATGTGCAGAAAAACAATAATTCATAAGTAAGGATTTATTTGCTTTATTTTTAGTTTCAGATGGTGGCGTAAAGAAACGTTATGTTACTGCTGTTATGAATATGATATTAGGGCGCTTTCACACCTGTAGTTCGGTTCATTTGGTCCGAACCAAGTGAAAAAAATTAATCTGTGTCATGTTCGCACTGCAGTTTTACAAACAAACCAAGAGAAGAGACGTTACACAGACTGACAGGTAACTTGTTGAATGGACAGCTTTGGCGATTGTCATCCTGCATCATCAGGACCCACGTAGTAATGTCAGACCGCAGATTGACCACATAAGCCCATTATGAATAATAATGTAAAAACAGGACATGTACAGTAATAATTTGGGGCTATTGGTGCGCACCTGAGTTCAATTGCTGCATTCCCAGCTGCCCAAACGGACCGCACCAAGGGGGAAAACGAACTCAAGTGCGATTCAACCGAACTAAATGAGGCAGCCCCCTTGAAAGCCCCCTTAGTTAATAAGTAGGAAGAGACTGCTTTGTTGGGGGGTGGAAGTGAAAGTAATATAGTAACGAAACTAGTTACTTTTATCACTCAGTAATAAGTAGATTAATAATATTACTTTTTTTAGGCAGTAACAAGCAACTAGTAACTTATTCCTTATTTCTGATTAACTTCCTCAACACTGTTCATGACTCACTAAATAGAGCACTATAGGATGTGAAACAAATCAGGTTAGGTTTTAACACATCACCACGTGTAAATAAGTACAGTTCAGACAAACATGTTACATTCATGGCCTTCTAAATTCTACTACCTTAGGTTTCTGAAATGTTGCACTACAAGGTCCCGTTAATAAGAGTCAGAGAGTTTGATGAAATGGCAGAAAATTGTTTCTCCTTACCAGGAGTGACCTGTGGCATAGGCGGTTGCCTAGGCCTTAAAATGTCAGGTGGCGCAGCAAGAGAACAATTTTGCTCGAATGAACTCCGCCCAGCTGATGTGACACCTGTGGATGCCGTGACAGTAATCATGTGCCCCCTATTCAGCCTTGCAACTATTATCGAGTGTCAGTGTTGAAGTTCTGTGAACTAAATGCTGTAACTGAAATATTTTATCATCTTCTTTCACTGATCCATCAGAGATTAACTTTTCTGTGACCACCAGAGGACAGCATTTCATTAAACAACTGCACACTGAGCTTCAGAGCAGCCATCCTCAACTCTAATGTGACAAGTCAAGTGTTCAGTATTTTATCATCAAGTTCCAATAACATCAACATAAAGTCAGCTATAAACATTTATTGGATTTGTTTTTGCAGCAGAAATCCATAAAAAGCCCAAATCAAATGTCTACATGGTTTCATTTGACTCTCCTGTAAAAAGATAATAAACTGCTGAATGTCTTTGTGCTTTAAATTTTTCAAAGTAAAAGGTGTTTTAAATACTTTGATATTGGGCACAAAATAAACCAGAGTCATTTTGTTCCGACATTCTTAATGTCACTGGAATCCATCTTTGTAGAAAAGTCTAGTCTTCATGCTTCATTGTGTTGACTTGTTTTCAGACTTTCACTGAGTGGACATGTCATTTAAGAGCATTAATAGAACGTGAAAGACATATTTGTGATGTCTCTATAACATCAGTGGCCACTGGCGGTGCGGTTGTTAAGAGGTGTGAGCTCGAAGTCATGAACGAGCAAAATCTGCTCATGGAAACTCAGGTAAACTCCCACTGCAAGCTACACTGCCCCATCCCCGTAAACAGCCAGTAGAAACTGTTGACAGCTTCAGGTACCTCGGCATCACTATGGACAATGAACTGAGTTTTGATCATCACAGACATCCACAGACGCTGTCAGCAAAGACTCTTTGTCATACGTAAACTGAGGACTCTCAGTCAAACCACATGTCCTGCTTCTCCTGTACTGTAGTATCATTGAACCCGTCTTGTACTGTGCTACCTGCTACTTCACCATGCTCCTTAAAAGCACTTTCACTCCCACCCTGACAGCCCTCATTGACATCGCAAATACCATAATCCAAAATCCCAGCCACCCTCTCAACTCATGCTTCACCCTTCTCCTCTCAGGCTGCAGATACAGACAGCTGCTCTATGAAGAAAGAACGCCTGGGGAAAAGTTTTTTACCCTGCGCTACAAGAGCACTAAACTCACAGACGAGCATGTGATGCCACTCCTGCGTAATATGTGCGCAGCAGGGCTATTCAATTACAAATTCAATTGGGTCGGATTTTAAAACCAGGACACAGAAATGGGCCGGACATTTTCTCACGAGTTGGGATGGGTATTTGGGATTTTTTGACACACTTTTATTGGTAATCCTTATTAGTTCAGTTCTTTATCGATGCTCTTAACAGTCCTATTATTATAATAACAGCATTTATCATTTGAAAAAAGTATTTCATATTTTTATTAACTGGCCTAAATGTTGTTTCTAGAGCAGCAACAGGATTTACAACCGCAAAGTCACTAATATCTCACTGGAAACAAATCTAAAATAATCATATTCCTGACAACAGCATACTGAGTGAAGTTTAGAAAGAATGAACAACTCTGTCCCTCCTGTCCTGCTCCTGTCCTCTGCCTGTCCTCCTCCTGTCCTCCGCCTGTCCTCCTCCTGTCCTGCTCCTGTCCTCCTCCTGTCGTCCTCCTGTCCTCCTCCTGTCGTCCGCCTGTCCTGCTCCTGTCCTCCGCCTGTCCTGCTCCTGTCCTCCTCCTGTCCTCCACCTGTCCTCCTCCTGTCCTGCTCCTGTCCTGCTCCTGTCCTGCTCCTCTCTCTGCTGCTGCTGGTAGAGAGGAGGGCTGATCTGTCTCCAGCACAGAGGAGGGGAGAGGCTGCAGGTCGGACAGTTGTGTTGAGCCTTGATTGGCGGTGATCGGTACAGGGCATGTGAAACTCAACAAAGATGAGAAGGAAATGATGTAGCTCACTCTTTAGCTACTTTCATACACTATACATATAGTTTACTTTTGTTGTTATATATTACATTATGTGCTGGGCCACATGGACGTTGCTTCGGGGGCCGCCAATTAAATAGGGCTGGTGTACAGTGTGTGTAATATGTGTGTATTGTTCGGTGCTCTTGGTACAAGCTGTGAAAACAAAGTTCCTCCACTGAGGACAATAAAGAATGAATCTGAATTTAGACTGATTATAATGAGATTGCCACACTTTTTAACAGTTAGACCACAGTAAACAACATTACTGGAGTAGATGTGTCTTCCTCTGTGTTGTTGTCCTGCACAGTTATTTTGGATTATTGTATATTATGTGGGTTGCGTTAGTTACAGCAACTGAGATGGTGGAGAAGCTGTGTACCTGAGTATCGGTAAAACAAGAATAAGTCTAAATTAAAAGCTATGAAGCAAACATTACATGAAAAAAGTTGATCTGCAGCAGAAACTGATCTGAAAGCAGCACAGAATGCAGGAAATTACCCCCCAGATCTCCCATTCATATCTCCGCATTGAGGATATCTTTAAGACACTGTTTAAGGATCTTTTCATCTCATTCTCGTGAACCTAATATGGCGTATTGTAATGTCTCGCAAGCTAAGTGTCTCTTCACACCTCTAAAGATGTTTTCCGGTGTAGAAAAAATTCAGCTTGAACACGGTGGAGCACACAAGCAAACATTACATAACTACATTCATTTCAGTTTTTGGAAGTTCTTAGTCACACTTGGTGAAGACTCAATGTCCTGGCCCACTACATGACATTTCCTTTATCTGTGTTTCAACAAAATCACTACAGAGCATCCAGAGGAGTCTTTTATATATTCATTTCTGTCTTTGTTTCTTGGACTGTGGCTTTCCCCTTGTGGGAGCCTCAGATGGGATTTGATTTCTTCCAGACATCCAAAAGGTGAAAAGACAAATATCACAGCGCAACTTCATGGTGACAGAACATTTTCAGAGGAATGTATTGATGGAGACAGAAACAGAGAGCCGTGGAGTGACTCCTCAGTCTCCACTCTGGTAAAGAAGGAAAAAGCCCAAACTGCTTGTTGAGCTACTTTTATCAAGTCTGAGAGGAGCCAGTTAAACTTCACCATGGACTGACTGGTTTGAACAATAGCACACACAGCAGCTGTGCTGAGTCAACAAGGAGTGCGTTTAACACAATGTATTACTCTGTTCTAAGAAATTTTGTGACAGCATGTCAAGAATATCACGCCAATCCTCAGGAATGAAGTGGAGCCAGCGCTGGAGCTGATGTTAATGATGATCAGGTGGTGAAGTGCAGTTTTGGTATTTGGCCTGGCAGCAAACTGAGCTTGTGTTTCTGCAGCTCAGGCCTCTTGGGCTATATTTGTGTGCAGCATCTTTGTCTGTGTTTCTCTGCAAAATGCCAAAATGTGTCACCTAACATACTTTGGTAAGTGTATAAAACCTTGGTGGCTGTCCAACTTAATGTGGGAAACTCTATATTTAAAGGTAGGGCAGCTGTAGGCCTATATTTCTAAATATTACACCATATACCAATTTTACTGTCTTCCAACTGCCTGTGTCAACTGATCCTTTTGTTCAATAATAATAAAAAAGTTCCCAAACTGTGGCCCAAAAATTGCGATCTGAACTGAACAGCTGTGTTTCTAATTCTGTCTCTGTAACCACTTTCACTCAATGATGTGCTATGGTTCGCATTTCACATTTTCCAGATGAAACTCCAGTCATCTACAGGGACTCTTGCATAGCCCACGTTCAGCACAAAGGAGGAGTCAGACTGCTAAAGATGGTGTTAGAAGAGCAAACTAGGTCAATTTTCTAGCCCACTTGTTTTGCCCTTTTCATTTAAAGAGGTTAAAATGGACCTGTCTAATGTCTAGTCTCTAATTAATGACGGTGGTGGTGAGTATGTTTGGATGCACAGTTATTACATCTAACATGTACATGTGGCCAAAGTGAGTTTCCTCTGTAAGATGGCTAGGCTCACCTTTAGGTTAAAGCGCTCAGAAACTGGAAAAGGCTCAGAGTAGAGCTGCTGCTCCTTTGCATTGAAACAATATCAGATATCATCGATTTGTAATTGCTACATATTCTTTAGCTATTTAACATGTTTGTTTTCCATTACATTAGTTAAAAATCTTCGTATCCTTACTGTCATGGGGCTACCCCATGCCTTCATTGAAGCCAGCAGTGTTGGTCTTGGCATGCTAAGCTAACCTTAGCTGAGCATTAGCATAGGACGGTTACCCTTAGCATATGGGCTAGCATCAATGGACACATGGCCTGCCATTTCATGTCAGTTCATATAAGTACTGGTCAGAAGAGTTGAAATCATGGTTGGATAAATACAACACATACAGTTCATTTCAAGTAATTTATTTTAGCTTATGGGATTTACCCAAGGTCATTCAAGTGTTTGTGTTTTATTCACCTGTTCTCCTCATCAAGCAGGGATCTGGGCCAAAGGGGCAAACAGGAAGTGATGGAGTGTGGAGTCATTTATAGGGAGAAGACCTGGAATGGTCCAAGTGTGAGCCAGTACAGAGGGGTGTACGGGAGTATCTTAAAGTTGCTCTTTTGAGAAGCTTTTGTTTAGCTGGTAACATTTCATTTCTGGTTTTCTAGTTGATTTGTTGTGTGGTGATGTAGCCAGAGATGTGTTTGATGGTTGAGATAACATAATGGTGTTTAATTGATTGTCAATTAACTTTGGTTTGTCTTGTAGGAGGGGCTTCTGGTATAAAGGAAGGAGGCAGAGGCCCCTGGAGAGAACAGCTTGGGCCTGGAAGTGCACATGTGCTGGAGCCCAATAGTCAGGGCTGATATAGGTTTTGCTTTGTTTTGTGTAATCTCAGTTTGTAATGATAATTTGAATAGTATATACTTAGTTTTCTCGTTGTTTGTTTTTGTTAATTTTTGATATATTTTTACAATACCTCACTTGCACAACTGCACTTTCCACGCATCTGGTTTAAAAATAAATTGAAGCACCAGGTGAAGAACTCATGTCCATGTCTCCTCCTTCCACCATGGGGCTAAACCTTACATGTGGTGTCAGAAGTTAAAACAAGCTGGGGAATGCCTCCCAAAAAGCTCCAACAGCAGCAGATTGAAGTTGAAGAGGAGGAAGTGGCGACAGGAGATGACGATGGCTCCCAGTCAGGAGAAAACCCTGGTACGTCTGTTGCGTCTAGTCTTGTCTCCTTGGCCAAGATGTTTGAGAGTTTCATGCAACTGCAAATGGACAGAGATAAAAGACAAGAAAAGGAAGCTGCAAAACAGGAACAGAAATACAGTGTGCTGAATCATCAAGTCACACAACTTCAGTTGGACCTTGAGGCTGCCAGGGGTGGCCATCAACCAACAGCTGGGGCACTAAAAGGAGAGCCTAAGCTGCAACGACTTTGATGACATTGAACATTTCATCACGACTTTTGAGAGGTTGGCTGGGGTCTACAACTGGCCACAGCAAGAGTGGGCCATACGACTGATCCCACTGTTGACGGGTAAGGCCAGAGGGGCCTTTGTGGCAATGAACCCAGCAGATACAACGAATTATGGCTTGTTGAAAGCTGCAGTGCTGAAAAAGTATGAAATCAATAGAGAAACTTACCGTCAACGATTCCGCTCTTATGACACACCAGCTGAGGAGTCCCCCCAAGAACTGTATACCCGACTCAAAGACTCTTTTTGCAAATGGGTCCAGTACGACACCTGCAGTAAAGAGGAAATGATGGAGAAAATGGTCCTGGAGCAGTATTTGAAGATGCTTTATCCAGAAGCGAAAGCCTGGGTCAAGGAGCGTGATCCAACCACTGCTGCAATGGCTGCTAAACTAGTGGATGCCTATGTGTCTGCTCACAAGGGACCAGGATTTTACCGCTACGCAGGACAACGCAGACTCCAAGGGGGTAAGTCTGAGGGGTTTTTGAAAGGGGGTGGTTCAGGTAGCCATACACAGGGTCAGGCCAGCTATAGAAAACCTTCACATGTAGATCAGACTAACCAAAGGGTTTGGTCAGGTCGCAAAGCAGAGGTAATATGTCACAGCTGTGGTGAGGCAGGCCATACACGCCCCTTTTGTCCAGTTAAAAAGCCCAAAGCTACAAACCTGTGCTATGTTCCAAGGCCTAGGGTTGCACCTTTCCCAGAGTCATCTGATTCGCTAACTGTTACAGTCCTGGTAAATGGTAGACCCCTAACTGCATTGCTAGACACAGGGTGTACTCAATCTCTTGTCCAGGCCAAGTTTGTGCAAAGAGAGCTATGGAATATAGAGGAGACAGAACCAGTTGTTTGTGTTCATGGCCACACTTCTGAGGTACCCACAGCAGAGGTTTATTTAGAAGTACACAACCAACCTTACCTCATCAAAGTAGGGGTAACTCCAGAGTTGCCATACCCTGTGTTATTAGGGACAGATTTTCCCATTCTTTTGGACTTAATTCAAGAGTGTAGGGGGAAGTTGTGTGAAGTTATCACTAGGTCTAAAGCAAAGGAACTCTCACCTTTACCAGTGTTAGGGGACCCGGAGGTTGAGTCACATTCAAGAGTGCTACAGTCAGTTAAACGTGTCCCACCTTTGCAAATGCCTGAGTGGCTCAAGGATGCACCAGTGGATGTAGGGAGTTCAGCTTTAGAGGCAGGTCTTGTAGAGGAGCAAATGACTGATACAGACAGCCACATGTCCTCTAAGAAAGTTATAGACCCAGTTCACACATTACATCTTATGCCATTTTGTGAGGAGCAGATAGAAGTAGTGTCAGGAGTCTCACAAGATGACAGGTTGGAGTCACGCAGAGAGCAGGTGTTTGATTGGGTAAAACAGTCAGCTGAACAGCCAGAGCAGGATGTTGAGGCTCCAGGGCTAGCTGAGGAAGATGCTTCCTTCCCCTGTAATCTTGCTCTTCAGCAGAAAAATGACCCCACGCTAGCGGAGTGCTTCAAAAATGCAGAGGCTAGTCATGGTTCACTTGCTGAGCTTTTTGTGGTAGAAAATGGTATGTTGTACAGGCAGTCAGAGTATGGGAAACAGCTTGTTCTTCCTGAGGTGTCGAGGGCTGAGGTGCTCAGGGTAGGTCATACTGTTCCGTGGGCTGGTCATTTGGGCTTCATGAAGACTTTCATGCGAATAAGTAAGAGGTTTTACTGGCCAGGAATGTATACCCAGGTTCAAAACTACTGTAAAACATGCCCAGAGTGTCAGCTCACTGCAGGAAAACACACAGCTCTTGCACCTCTCATTCCACTCCCTGTCATTTCCACTCCCTTTGAGAGAATAGGTGTAGATATTGTTGGTCCTGTAGAAAGGAGTCAGACAGGCAACAAGTTTATATTAGTTATTTGTGATTATGCTACTAGATATCCTGAGGCCTACCCCTTAAGAGAAGTCACAGCTAAACAGGTAGCTACAGCTTTGCTTAAGTTTTTCAGTCAGGTAGGAATCCCCAGAGAAGTTCTGACTGATCAAGGTCCAAATTTCATGAGCCGCACACTTTCTCAAGTCTATCAGCTGTTAGGTATTAAAAGAGTGAGAACCACCCCTTACCACCCTCAGACTGATGGACTGGTTGAGCGATTCAACAAAACCTTAATTAGTATGCTTAAAAAGTTTGTGTCGGACACAGGAAAGGACTGGGATAAGTGGCTCCCCTTTTTGCTTACCGCGAAGTTCCCCAGAGTTCAACAGGATTTTCCCCCTTTGAGCTCATCTATGGTCATCAGGTCAGAGGTCCTCTAGATGTTCTGCGTGAAACGTGGGAGGAGTCTGATCCACCAGAGACTATGAACATTATATCCTTTGTCCTAAAGATGCGGGAAACACTTATGAAAACCACATCCATGGCTTGTGACAATCTACTGAAATCCCAGGCTAAACAGAAACAATGGTATGATCGTGTAGCCAGAAAAAGGAGCTTGGCAGTGGGTGAACAGGTATTGTTACTTTTGCCAACATCAGAAAACAAATTGCTGGCCAAATGGCAAGGCCCTTATGAGGTCAAGCAGAAGATGGGTGAGGTGACTTACCAGATTTTCATACCAGAGCGGAAACAACCACTTCAAATATTTCATATTAATATGTTGAAGAAATGGGTCCCCCGGTCAGTTCCAGAGGCATCTGCACCCCATTCTCTCTTTGTTCGAGCTGTGGATGAAGAGGAGGATTTGGTGGAACAATATCTACCTACTGAAGAGGAGGAGAAGCAACTGGATCTCACTCACTTGTCAGATGGGAGGAGAAAGGAGCTGCTTGACATCTTGCCTCTCAACCTCTTTTTACAGACACCTGGAAGAACAGAGGTGGTATGCCATCATATCGCTTTAAAGGACCCAACCCCTCTCCGTCAACCGGTGTACAGAGTCCCAGAACGTCTCTTGCCAGTTTTGAAAAAAGAGCTGGACATGATGAGGGAGATGGGAGTGATAGAGCCTTCGGTCAGTGAATGGAGCAGCCCAATAATTCTGGTGCCAAAGAAAGATACAACTCTAAGATTCTGTTTGGACTTTAGAAAAGTTAATGGTGTTAGTAGATTGGACCTGTACCCCATGCCCAGGGTTGATGATCTCATTGAGAGACTAGGCAGTGCCAACTTCATCAGTACACTGGACCTATGTAAGGGGTACTGGCAGATCCCACTCACCAAAGAAAGCAAGGAGGTGACAGCATTCAAAACCCCTTTTGGACACTTCCAGTTCACAGTGCTTCCCTTTGGCGTGCATGGGGCCCCTGCAACGTTTCAGAAGATGATGGACAGGTTGCTGAAGGGCACAGAGGCCTATGCAGCGGCCTATTTAGATGATGTGGTGGTCTATAGTTCCAGCTGGGAGGATCACCTGTCTCATCTGAAGGAAGTGCTATGGAGGATTAGTGATGCAGGCCTGACCATCCGCCCAGACAAATGTGCACTTGCCAAGCAAGAATCAAAATATCTGGGTTATGTGCTGGGCAAAGGAGTGATCAGACCTCAAGTTGGCAAGGTAGATGCTATATTGTCAGCCGAAAGACCTAGAACTAAGTCGCAAGTCAAATCATTTCTGGGCTTGGTGGGTTGGTATAGGCGTTTTGTCCCAGGATGCTCTACCCTCTCAGTTCCTCTTACCAACCTGACAAGGAAGAACCAGCCCAACAAGGTGAAATGGACAGAAGAGTGTGAGGAGGCGTTTCAGGCATTGAAACGTGCTCTGTGTAAGGAACCTGTACTGAAGAGTCCTGATTTCCAACAACCGTTCATTCTCCAGACAGATGCATCTGAACTTGGGGTCGGGGCCGCTTTGTTACAGGGAGAACCAGGTAATCTTCAGCCTGTGTTGTACATCAGCAAGAAACTTAACAAACATGAAGGAAGGTACTCTGTTGTGGAGAAAGAATGCCTTGCCATTAAGTGGGCGTTGGACTCTCTTCGCTATTACCTGCTGGGACGGAAATTCATTCTAGAGACAGACCATCGGGCACTGACATGGCTCCGGAATATGAGGGACACCAATTCCAGGATAACACGGTGGTTTCTCGCCATGCAGCCTTTTGACTTTGATGTTCTCTACAAGAAAGGGAGAGACAACTGCACAGCTGATTACCTTTCTAGGACGCCGCAGGGGTCGTCTTCAGAGGGAGGGGGAAATGTCATGGGGCTACCCCATGCCTTCATTGAAGCCAGCAGTGTTGGTCTTGGCATGCTAAGCTAACCTTAGCTGAGCATTAGCATAGGACGGTTACCCTTAGCATATGGGCTAGCATCAATGGACACATGGCCTGCCATTTCATGTCAGTTCATATAAGTACTGGTCAGAAGAGTTGAAATCATGGTTGGATAAATACAACACATACAGTTCATTTCAAGTAATTTATTTTAGCTTATGGGATTTACCCAAGGTCATTCAAGTGTTTGTGTTTTATTCACCTGTTCTCCTCATCAAGCAGGGATCTGGGCCAAAGGGGCAAACAGGAAGTGATGGAGTGTGGAGTCATTTATAGGGAGAAGACCTGGAATGGTCCAAGTGTGAGCCAGTACAGAGGGGTGTACGGGAGTATCTTAAAGTTGCTCTTTTGAGAAGCTTTTGTTTAGCTGGTAACATTTCATTTCTGGTTTTCTAGTTGATTTGTTGTGTGGTGATGTAGCCAGAGATGTGTTTGATGGTTGAGATAACATAATGGTGTTTAATTGATTGTCAATTAACTTTGGTTTGTCTTGTAGGAGGGGCTTCTGGTATAAAGGAAGGAGGCAGAGGCCCCTGGAGAGAACAGCTTGGGCCTGGAAGTGCACATGTGCTGGAGCCCAATAGTCAGGGCTGATATAGGTTTTGCTTTGTTTTGTGTAATCTCAGTTTGTAATGATAATTTGAATAGTATATACTTAGTTTTCTCGTTGTTTGTTTTTGTTAATTTTTGATATATTTTTACAATACCTCACTTGCACAACTGCACTTTCCACGCATCTGGTTTAAAAATAAATTGAAGCACCAGGTGAAGAACTCATGTCCATGTCTCCTCCTTCCACCATGGGGCTAAACCTTACACTTACTCTTCCTGAAGTTGGTTAAATTATTTCATTTATCACCTGGAATCCAAATGTTCCACTCTTTAAAACCTTCGTCAATATAAGGAATATAAGGAATACAGTTAGCAATATGAACAATCAAAGAATATCATCTGGTGATAGAAAATGCCTTCTCTTCTGAATGATATTCACAATAAAACTGTTCCTAAATCAATTGTTTAACATTATATAGGAATGGTACAGCTGATACTGAAAGCAAGCTACATACTTGCCATTCAAGGTCTAACCATATTGATTTAGGGTCTTAATTCTAATTAGTTTTCAATTTATTGACCAATGATAGTATTAAAACCTTGATACTACAAACCTCCATTTACCACTGGCACTTTCCCAAATAAACTTAGAGGGAAAATTAATTGCATGGCCCTTCACAAATCTTTGAGATTAGTTTTTTATTAGAGTACAAAATTCTAGTGAGCACATTTATTTTACTATCAGCCCAAACCAGGAAAGTATAAGTGACAACTATCCAAGTAAATCCTATTTATTTAGTCAATGGCTTTTTTCAGCATCTAAAGAGACGACCATAGGATCTAGAAGTTGTTTTAAGAATATTTAATGACCCCCAGTAAGCACTTTACATTAATGTAGGAATGCTGACCTTGCACTAATCCTGTTTGAACAGGCCCAATGATGGTGGGCAGGATAGAGTTTAATCTCTTAGCTAAATGCTTGGCCAGTTTTTTTTCTTTCTAGACATTGCAAACTAATTTATCTTTGAGAAAGGTTCTTCTGGGTTAATACCAGTGTTGAAGTTTATTGTGCTTGAACACACTGCAAATCTATCTGCTGGGAATTGTTGGGTCTCTGTAAATTATATTATAAAGAGTTTGGTCTAGACTTTCTCTATATGAGATTACTTTTGTTATTAAGTAGTGTTATATAAATAAAACTGCCCATACAGCCAATGGGAAGTCATGACTAGTTCCCAAAGTAGCGTTTGTGTTAGCCTTGTCATTGTTACGGCCTACAAGTGTGCTGGAAGCGTCTCTAATGCAATATAATCTGAAATGATGCAGTAAACCCCTTATCGACGCACACTTTTTATCTTGATTGTGTTAATGTTACATTGTAAACAACAACAGCTTACTGTTTTCACTTTGCTTTGGTGTTTAGGTTATGGCAGCTATCTGTGTTGGTTTAGGCAGTCATTGATTCAGGAGGGAATTCTTGCACATTTCTCTTAAAAATCAAGTGAAAGTGTCTTTGAATATCTTGTATAGTTCTGGGAGGAAACCATCAGGGCCAGCAGCTTCCCTTGTTGATGGGATGTCATCAATAGCTTCCTTCATCTCTGCAAATGTAATTTGCTTGTTCAGTGATATAATCAGGATGCCTCCGTTCCTTTGGAGGTTTTCCAGGCATGTCAAACTCAGAACACGCTGGAGAGATTAGAAATCTCATCTGGCTTGGGAACTGCCAGGAGGGGATGGAAAACATTGCTGGGGAGAGGGACGTCTGGTCTACCTTGCTTAGCCTGCTGAGTGGGTGACTTAGCTCTGAATAGGTGGCAGGTCATAGATGGATGAATGGACTTATAACAGCTTAAAGATGGTCAGGTATCTGACAGCATCATAGTTAACAAATACACTACTTCAAACTCCCTCCAAGAATTCTGGTTTGGTCACCTTGTCCAACCATACATCATATAAATGGGGATAAGGGAGCACACATTCAGACGGTCAAATTCAAATATGACATTTGTAGCGTTGCAGAAGAAGTTATGTAGAGATTAAAAAAAACAGAGCTTGAGAAAGAAGTTTTGATCCTGCTTACTTCCACAACTCCACACACTTGACCGGTCACTGTGTAAAGCGGCTATGGCTTGACAGTTTGTAGATCTAGCACCTCAACATTGGAACGGTGTGGTTAGAGCAGGTTTCCGAAGCTTTTTGATGAGCTAAGACACAATTTCCACACACTCTTGAAGGCATCAGGCAATATCTATAAAACCAAAATGACAGAGAAAGTCCAAAAGACTGGGAAGGCACGAGGAACACTGGTAAGACACAAGACAGATAGCAATCAGTGACACAGAAACTGGACGTAAAGTGCCTGTGCTGACTAAAGTGGCATTAAGGGTTGTTGCTACATTAGAACAGGCTGAATAAAACATCTGTAATAATGGAGCAGAAGGAGAAACATGAACATAAAACAAGCCTTTCATGAAGGAAAAGCCTTAAATGGTTGTGAATCAAGACGAAATTATTGCACAATAGCAGACCCCACCACCTCCACATACATTCTGAACACTTTCTACAGCTGGTTTGAGATCCTTTCCCACTCTGCTGCCTATGAGGAGGTGCTGACAGAACTCTTTTACATGAGCCTACACTTTTCCCCTTCACACTGGAGGGTGTTCAACAACTGCTGAGCAGGTGCAAACCCAGCAAGGCACCAGGACCAGATGGCCCTGTGGCATGGAGCACTCTCCCACCGTCAATGCCCTCATCTGGTAACCCTAAAGGACAGCATACACATCCACCATCATACCAATGCCCGAGAAACCCTGTCCTTCAGAGCCCAACTAGTGCCGACCACTCAGTACAACACGAATTAAATGCCTGGAAGAACTGATTCCATCATCCAGCCAGCCGTCAGACCACAGCTGGATTGCCACCAGTTTGACTACAGGGCCAAACGAGCCACAGAGGGCGCTGTTGCTGTCTCTTCCACAGCTCTGACTTTTGTGAACTGGAATCCCAGAAGGGGCATGAATGTATAGATCAGAGCTATTCAATTACAAACTCAATTGACCCTTCGCCGACCCACGCCCCAAATACACAGCTGGGCAATCACAACGCAGTATAGGACTCGCTCTAACTGAGGTCCGAAACTTTCGTGGCTGCACTCCATTGACTCTAATGCAAAAGGTGGTGTTTTCTAGCTTTTTTTGGCTGTATTTTTCCAAGATATGGTCAAACGCTGTTCCTGGGGCATCTTGTAATAGTTACAGCAGCTACCAGAGAGGCTGAAAAGAAACGATTTATTCTCTTTCCAAAACCTAAAACAAATCCAGAAAAATGACGGCTGTGGATTGTTCCTAATGTAATGTAAGTTTGCTAACGCTAGCTAACTTCCTACTTAATGTAACGTAATAATGTCCCTACTGTTCTGCTTTTTAATGAATAATGAATAGAGGCCTATCCAGTTTTACAGGAACAGTGTTGTTGTCTCTCATATTGTTGTCTTTTGTCTCAATCGTCGGGGGATCCTGTTGGTTCACTTGTACTGTGTGATCGGTAGGCTTTAGCTACTATCTTTCATTTTTTTCACATCAGTTTGAGACAGTTTGTGTCCGTTTGAGTCAGTTTGAGTCAGTCTGAGTCAGTCTGACAGCCTGTATAAAACAAATCTATAATGCAACTGCAAAACTGTCTGCTTGACAGTTTCTTAGATCACTTTTTCCAACAAATTTGACAATATTTCTCCAGGGAGTGCAGTAATAGACAGTGGCAGTGCCGACAGTTTGTCGGGACTTAACAGTAACTAAGGGGGGCGGAGCTTAGCGAAGGGTCAATCGGGCCAGATTTTAAAACCACAAAATGAAGATGAGCCAGACATTTTCAGTAGCCTATTTAAAAACTTTTTTTAGCTTTTGGAAATTATAAAATTGAAAAAATAAAAAGTAAACTGCAGAGACTTCCCTACTTGTGCCTGGTTGCACCCCTCCCCCACCTGGAGATGAAATCAACTGGGAGTGATAAATCATCAAACTAAAGCTTGATTTATACTCCTGCGTAGAGTCTACGTGCATAGCTACGCCGTAGGCTACGCACATAGCCAGGCATTTACACTTGTGTGTCAATGCGTCTGTCATTCTGCAATTACACCTCCGAACGCTAGTTGGTGGTAGCGCTACAGCGTCCGCTGTGTTGGAGATGGTATAGCCTTTTCAAATGTTATCAACCGAGTGGATCACATTCTGAAAGTGAAATGAGTCATTTCGCTTGGGTTGCAACGGTCAAATATATTGATCCACCGTGTTACAGCCGCCGTTTTGGCCGATAGTAAAAGTTACTACAAAGCACAGGGCACTTCTGGTCGGCTCGGAGGCATTGCGAAATTTTTGAGGAGATGCACGTCAGGTGACTCTGCGTAGCCCCGTAGCCTACACCGTCACCTACGCCATCGATTCGACGCAGAAGTATAAGTTACACTTAAGTCTCTACCTGCTTACATTTTCTCACTTGTTAGGATGGGCATTTCCAGGATTTTATTGATACACTCTTATTTACACTCATCAATTTGGTTCTTTATTAATACTCTTGATTCTTTTTCATTACTAAGTAATTGCCTTTAAAAGAAATTATTTAAATAAATTAACCTGATTAAAATGATCATAACCCAATGTTTCCAGCACAGCAGCAGTAACATTTACAGCAAAATCATTGTATAAACTCAATATTGCAATGGAAACAAATCTAAAATGTCAAATTAAATCATTTTTCTGACATAAAAATACCGACTAGTTTAGAAAGATTGAAGAACTCAGGCATCAGTCAGTATCAGCCCTTCCCCCTGTCCTCCTCCTTCTCCTCCCTCTTCTGCTGCTGGTAGACAGAAGAGAGGCTGGTTTGTCTCAGTCAGCAGCTAAGTTTGCAAGGAGATTAAGATTTGCGGTGGCAAATAAGCGCTAAACAGGTGAAAGTTTTAGAACCAGACGCGGCCACATTTGGACAAGAGGGAGGAGCTAACTAGCATGGTTTGTAAGGTGCATCCGTAGTTCATGTTAACTTTGATATTAGCTGGGATGCTAATCGAAAAACAGGCTTAAAACAAAATGTTCTTACTGGAAAAATGACCAGCTAACTCTTTTTACAAGTGTACACAGAGCAGTGGATATGAGTCACCTCTAGCCTGATTGACAGGTTGGCTTGGTGGCAACTTTTCAATCCCAAGTTTGCCCCACCCTAAAGCATCCCCTGCTTTCTATTTTCCTCTAAATGGGACCAAAACATAATAAATAACCATCATGCTGTGTTGACGAAGTCTTGAAACTAGCGACTGAGACCATAAACTCATTAGGAAAGTGTTTACTGAGGGAACAATCAGCTGAGAGGTAATCGAATTCCATAGCACACCTACACAACCTTAACATACAAATAAATACAGCTAAAATATGTCATGTAGTAAATTAGTGGTCAAATGCAAACCAAAAAAGAAAATGCTGTAGTTTGATGCTCTTTTAGCCCCTGATTTGCTGCTTGCAGCTACATTTTGGTTTCTGATCTGTGATGGGTTGGCTCTCTGAGCCTTCTGTCAAACTGGCTGACATGTGGTGAAGGGGGAGGGAACTACACAGACTTTATAATATATAAAGCTGAAATGACAAACTATTCAACAACAAGACATCAACAGCAGCAAGACATCACAGGTCAACTGCTTTTACAAGACAATGGCCTGCAAACATCTTCAGGCTGGTAAGCATATTTTAGACACAGTACTTTTACTCAGGGTAGTGTTTGATAAACCAGCAGAGCAAAAACTTATTCTCTACTTATTACTGCAGTTTTCATGTATTATTAACATCAATGTTCTTTAAAAGATTCCTCCTGTCACTCATCACATTCAAGAATCACCTTTATTTTACTGACCACCTACTCAGACTTCTACAACTTTTATGTTTATTTTTTGTATGATTTTAAAGTCTTCACAGACCTTATTTGTTGTATTGAACCTCACTTGACTTCATAACTTACTAAACTTATAACTTAGGTTCTTTTATTGTATAACTTTCTCATATTCACAAAATATGTATATTTGCATTGTGTTATTTGTTATATAAATCCTCCATATGTTTGAGGTTTGTCTTGATATTGAACAACTCCACCTTTTTCATGTGTGTTACAAATTAAACATAAATAAATGTGTAATTCTCACTTCAGTTAAGCTATTTAGATATTTTTAGGTCTAAATCATTATAAAATACCAAAATGAACACTGTCAGTTAGTATTTAGTGCAGCTAAATTGTGTTGGTGATTAATGTTAATTGGTTATTAGATTATTGTTGTACTAAATTAACGGACGATTTAGACACAATTTTGCAAAACAGTTAATTAAAGCAAATATAATCAAGGACACAAAAAGCTATGAACTACTTGGCATCTTTTACATTTATTCATTTAGCTGATACTTTTATCCAAAGTGATTTACAATTGCAATACATCTCAGAGGTCGCACGGCTCTGGAGCAAGGGTTAAGTGTCTTGCTCAGGGACACAATGGTGGATGTCTCACAGTAGGAATTGAACCGAGGTCTCCCACACCAAAGGCAAGCATCTAATCTATGCGTCATCACCACCCTCCACTTCATGGGTATTAACATAGTACTACAAGAGTCAAACATACACTTCATAAAAAGTCAATTTAGATGGTCTGGACAATGGACTTAACATTGAGACCAAAAATGCAATCCTTCAAATTGTATCTTTTTATCTTCTCACCTGAGAGATGCCTGCCTAGTTTACATTCCAGATTGTTGGTACTACTTTATATGAAATAATGACTTGATTGATTCCCCTACCTTAACAAATATCCCAGTGCCTTTCATAGTTTATATTTAATTCCAAATAGAATGTGTGTAGTTCTACAAAGGTTAAGAGACATCCTGTTATCAGCAAAAAAATCCACCTGTGGTAAGGATTAAGAGAAAGAACTACAGGTCCAAGCATGAGACATAAAGAGAGCAGTATCATCAGCATAAAGAAATATATGAAACAAACAAGCTATTTTCATATTATTATATGGTTATGTACAAAAACTAGAATTAAAGTCTATATCTACATTAGTACCCCTTTGAGGGTGTAATGTTTCTTACACTTAAGAAAATGACAAATTTGTGGTCTAGGATCCTTTCAGCCAATTGTGATTCTAACAGTTACTGAGTACCTTTGTACTGATTCTTTTTCAGATTTGATTTGTATCATGCCTGCATTAGTCTGTGTTGTCTCCAGGAAATAGGCATATGCTCACACTTGGCTCAGCTAACCGACTTGGCTTTTATGTTACAAACTAACAGGCAGCGATCAAAGTGGAAGCATTACAACCTTAATCAGTGTTACAAACTCAGTCAGTCAGTACTGTGTGATAAAATTTTACTTGAAGCACTGCAGGTGACCATGGACTGTATGCACTTGCTGCTGAGACTGTTCAGTTCTACAAACAACTACACTAGACTTGACCTGACTCAATTTGTCTCGACATGACTCCACTTGACCATGGCTACCTGCATAGCAGGGATAGTGTTCCTTTCACTCTTGTGGCCTGAAAGGCGCATACTGCCTGAAACTTGACAATTCGAAAAACTCAAAAGTTCAACCTAATTAGGGATCCAGACCCGAGTATACCGAGGCAACATGACACTTAGACTTCCTGGTGCTACTTCCAATGTTGTTTTATTCATACATTTTTATATTTATACGTTTTTTTACATTTATACATTTAGACTTCCACATTTATTTATTTATATTAGATTTTAGTTTAGAATGGGAAAATATTCTTAACACGAACACAAAGATCAATACTCTCAGCCCCATGGTGTATGCGGCAACAGTAGTTGTGGTTTTCAGTCAAAATTGGGTTGTTTTACTGGTTGTGTGTGTGTGTGTGTGTGTGTGTGTGTGTGTGTGTGTGTGTGTATATATATATACATACACACACACACACACACACACACTATGCTTAGTGTTAGATCAAACCAGCAGAATGATTTTTTTCAGAATTTTATCACCAACATTATCATAAGCATTTTTAAGTTTAAACAGACAAAAATATCCCTGTCTGGCACATGTAAGGTCATTGCCTCGTGTTTTGAGAAGGTATGCTGGAAAGTCCTACATGCAAACAATTTCTTTATGTCATCTACATCTGGTCTTCTGCTCTAAAAATGCAACATTTTCTGCTGGGAGACTGATCATTGCCGCTGGCAGCTATTTTATTTTCCTATAACTGATTGGCATTGCATGGTTCGGTGTTTGGGTGAGTGCTTGTGTGTGGTTATGGCTGATATAACTATGAATCAATAATGTGTGTCCATTAAATTTTTCAACAGAGTCAGAAGAATCAGAGCTGAGGATCGTGCTCCTGGGAAAGACCGGAGTTGGTGTGAGTGCGTCAGGAAACACCATCCTTGGGAGTGATGGTTTTATGTCTAAACTGTCTTCTGCATCTCAAACAGGAGAGTGCAAGATGAAGAAAAGACAGTTTGATGGACAAACACTGGCTATTGTTGATACTCCAGGTCTGTTTCACACAGACAAAGATCATAAGAAGGTGATGAAAAAGATCTTACAATGCATCATGATGACTATGCCCGGTCCTCATGTGTTCCTGTTAGTGCTAAAGCTAAATTCCTTCACAAGACAAGATAAAGAAACACTGGAAACCTTCAAGAACATCTTCAAAGATGCAGAACGTCATACTATCGTCTTGTTCACCCATGGAGATCAATGTGAGGATGATAATTGTAAGGTTCAACATCAATGTCAAGCTTTCACAAAAAGAAAAAAAGATGTCAGAAAGGTCATCGTTCTGCGTGATGATGCATTTCATGTCTTTAACAACGAAGTCGACGATGAGTGTCAAGTTTCGAACCTACTGCTGAAGATCAAGAACATGGTCCAGGAAAATGAAAGAGGCCACTACAAAGGTGAAATTTTCAAAAAGGCTGTGACTGCCTTAATAGAAGTAAATAAATCCTGCGAGGTAAACATGGAAGGTGATCTCAAAGAGTTATCTAGAGGGTACTTGGAGGCCCTGATCAACAAGGGTCAGGCTATATTGGAGGACCACATTTTAGATTCCTTTCCAGGTGTGAAATTTTTCCTCAAAAAAGTGCAAGACATGGCATATGCATGCATGCCACCAGAAGCTAAGTAAATAGAGCTCATCAAATGAGTACTAAAAAACATATGACAAAGGGAAAATCATAGTGGTGAAAAGGTGTACGTTTAATGTAACTGTCATTTTTCAATATACTGTTTTGAAGATGCATACAATGTGTAGATACTACACTGAACAAAAATATAAACACAACACTCTTGTTTTTGCTCCCATTCATCATAAGATGAAGCCGAAGATCTAAGACTTTCTCTATGCACACAAAAGGCCTATTTCGCTCAAAAATTGTTCACAAATCTGTCAAAATCTGTGTTAGTGAGCACTTCTCCTTTGCTCAGATAATCCCTCCACCTCACAGGTGTGGCATATCAAGATGCTTATCAGACAGCATGGGTATTGCACAGGAGTGCTTTAGACTGGCCCCAATGAAAGACCTTAGGCTGGTCACAATAAAAGGCCACTAAAAAATGTGCAGTTCTGTCACACTACCTAGCACTTCCAGTGTGTACGAGACGAGCCCAAGGTACTCGTACAGACACTAAAGGATACCTTTAGCGTCAAATAACTACACTTTGTCACTTTTTCTGAAAGTGTCGGTATTGGACGCCCTGAGATGAGAACTGGCTTGATCAACTCTATGCACTGTGTGAGGCAAATGGTGGTCACACCAGATACTGAATGGTTTCCGGACCCCCCCAATACAGTAAAACTGCACATTTCAAGGCCAGCCTAATGTGGCATTCAGACCAAACACGAATTTAATTGCTTTCCCCACGGGGGTTTTGATGCTGGACAACTGCTGAGTGTTCACACACAACGCGATAACACGCATAAACACAACTCGCCATTACTACAGCTCTATGAACCCAAAGTAAACTTTTTGCTGTGATTAAATAGCAATAAATGGGTTAAACTGACGCCGAAATAACTATAATATGATGCAGATTTGTTAAACATATGAATTCTTGCTTAGTCAGGTCTGTCAGCAGAACAACAACTTCTAAAATGTTTGTTTTCTGAATGGAGTTCAGATCGATCAGGGCTATGCTATGCTAACTTTGTCACAGTAAAATACAACTATAGCTGGAATAAAACTACATACACGTTTTCTGAACTCACCAGGTAGTTCAACCTCCTCATTTTCTTTTCTCCCAGCAATGTCCAGTTTTGTCCGTTTTTCTATATAAATATGAAGTAGTGCCAAATGACGCTAACAACACTGGAACCGGATGTGCACGGAATCTAGCTGTTGAGAAGCTCGAGTGAAGATAAATCAACACTGTAATCCCAAAAACTAAAGTAAAAAGCTAATTTAATTAAAGCAGCTGAGTTCAGCTCATGATGAATGGGGGCAAAAACAAAAGAGTTGCGTTTATAATTTTGTTCAGTGTATATGCATGATTTGTGGACAGTTGATACACGGAGCATTACTGAAGACTGATTGTTTTCCAGATGAGAGAAGGTGCGTGCTCTCAAAGCAATAAGCTTTTTTGATCTGGGTTTCACCTCTTACGCAACATACAGGCAGCTCCTCCTTATTGGAGATGTTTATTGGGACACTATGTATCCTGAGAGGAAGACCTGCTAAGAAAAAAGGTGCTGCCAAATTTATTTACAGTTAATTTCCACAAATATGCAAATACAAAATTATCTAAGTATGAGAAACTAGAACTGATGTAGGTACAGTTCAGAGAGGTGTTGATTAACTGTAGGATCATTTTGGAGAACTCTTTGGTTAAATACATGTTCTATTTAAATGCATCTGCTTTGGGCCATTTGCTGTGAATATGTTGCATTCAGTTTCAAATCTGACAATTAAGAAAGAAAAAAGTGTTACTCATGGCTTTTCTTTGAATATACTGTAAAAATGTTTTGTTGCTGTGGAGTCACTAGTGAGGGCTAAAATGGATGGTTTCGAAATTTAAGCAACAGAAACACCTAGAGGTGTCTTTGAGAGGGCTACATGCATTAACTGCAAGCAAAACATAAATCTGACATACATTTTGAACACATTTACATTTTTCAAACATTTATAATTGTTGCTGTAGTGGACTGAACGTTTGCTTCTGAACTTGAATGTGTCTGAGACCAAATTATACAGCATGAATTTAAATAAATGCTGTTTCTGTATAACTGTGTAAAGAAGCTTCAGTTGTAAACTGCAGTCACGTTAAACTCTTTCAATGCTTATTTTGCACATGCATGTGTGTTTGTGATTGAAAGGCATCCATCAACTTAGAATTCCTGAGATTCTTATATTCTTGGATTAAACTGAAATGAAAAGGCTGATTATTTTATATTTGTAGTATTTGTGACCACTTGTTCATGTATTTTACTTTCATTCAACATGTGTGGTGTGTTACTGATCAGGTTTTCATAAGCTGAATTAAAAGTTCAGGGCATTTTTGTATTCCCTTTGCATCCTTCATGTTTTTTTGCATCATATGAATAAAGGGAAATCTTCTCAATCTTTTCAATTTGTATCATGCCTGTTATTGTGAAACACATTTACAAATTGACATTAAATTATATTTCATTACATTGTACCTAGTTAAACAACTACACTTGTAGACAACCAAACGTTACATTTTTTGAACTGTAATGTTCATGATTAATCATCAGCACCACAGTGACCCTAACAACCTAATTGTGACCTAACTAATGTGATCACCTGACGAAGTAGAGACGAATGTTCAGAGTGTCTGTGTTCAAAAGAAATGAGAACTAGGCAGATGCTTTCTGAGCTTTATTGATAGTGGAAGATGTAATAAGTTCATATTAATGGGTTTGTTATAATGGCTTAATAAGATGACAGGTTTGAACACAGATGCACAACTCAGAGACAAGCAGGATAAGATAAGTTCATGTTCACTCTTAGTCTAAAAACTAAACAAATCAGGCAGGCAGAACAAATAGCTGGAAGATAAGGAGGATGCAACAGACAATCTGGTGGAGAGTGAGTGTAGGTGAGCAGGAAAGTGGAAACAGGTGTGCAGGTTGGTGAGGAAGGTCAGGTGTTGGGGATTGGGAAGAGTGGTTATGGCAGGCAGGCAGGAGGGAGTGGTGGGATCTGAAATGAGAGGAAAGGCAGGAAGTAACTCTTTATTATGTATGAATCACAACAGTAAAAACCATGATACACACAAACACTCACAAAAGCAGTTATAGTAGCAGGCAGGTTGCTAAACAATAATTAATAAACAAAGGGTCCAACTGTTAAAGTAATGCATACCATGTAAAATCACAGTGAGTTGTTTAAGAAACCAATGGCAGCAGCAACAAAAGAGTGCTTAAATCTATTGGTTCTGCAGATTGTACCTGCGACCAGATGGAAGCAGTAAGAATTCCCTGCACAAAATTTTGCACTGAATTTTCTGGGCCTGACCTTATATAGATGGTGCAGGTCATTGGGTGTTGTCTCTGCAATCTTACTGCAGATATTCACAATGCATTTTAGTAAAAGTAAAAATAAAAGTAAACAAAAGAAATTATTCAATAAAACAAGAATAAAACATTTTCATAAAAGTATTGTCCATATAAAACCATGAAGTTTGCTGAGAAAGTGCATGCGCTGAAATGCTTGCACGCACACACGATGCATGTTTGTTAATCACTGTGCCCAGATATTTGTACTGATGTACAACTTCAACAACCTTATCATTGATAAATACTGGGGAGATACCCATGGGATTTTTCCCAAAATCAATAATCATCTCCTTTTGTTTTGGAGACATTTATGTCCAAGAAGGATGCCTTGCACCTGTCAGTAAATTCGAACATTGCAGGATTATTGCCCTCAAATATTAGGATGTGGCTTCCCCGCTTGCTGGCTTTGACACATTTGTGTGCAAGATGAATAAAAGAGGCAAGGCAACACAACGTTGAAGAAATGAGGACGTCTGATAAAATACGATTTACCTTCACACATTGGGTCCTCCCCGTTAGAAAGTCCATCAGCCAGCTTATGAGGAAAAGGTCAATGTGGATGGTCTGTAGCCTTTCTGCTAAAATACAAGGCTGAAAAAAAATCGATGGCAGGGCAAAGCAGAATATATAGCTGACATTGTGACGTGTGTAACTCAAATTATTATTCTTTGTCTTACCTTGATTCGTGGGATTATCATGCCTTAAGAACTACAAACTAACTACAATTTGGGGGCTTTAAAAGGATGTAAACAAGAAGTATAATATTGCCATGGAGTCTGTGTTGGCTGTGGCCTGAAACCTGAGCCCCATTTTTTAGGTTATATATGTGTTCATGTGTTTTGGCAAATAAAACAAAACACAACAGTTGACCGTTGGACCCATTTCACTTATATAGCTGCAGAGAGAAAAAGTGAGTGTGTTGTAACAGGATAGAAGCCTTGAGGCTAAAAAAATAAGTGTCACAGTTGTACAAGCAGGGTAACAAAAAATGAGGAATAAGACCTAAATGCAGATGCCAAAGCCAGGGGTAGCAATTTACTGATTTAATGCACAAAATACAAAAATACCAAAGGCTCACAGGATAATAAGGCAGGTAAGGGTCAACATCGGATAAAAGCAGTCCAATTAGCCAAACAAATCTGTCAACAAATAAACAGTCATACATGTAGAAAACACGGGCATGAAGTGAAGTATCTGACATGAGAGGATAGAGGAGTATTTAAAACAACAACAAACATAACCTAAGGACCGGGGTCAGAGACAAGGGCCGAGCAGCAGCTGGTGTCAGCCAGGCCCAACTAAAACAAGACAAAAGTTCACTACATGTTTTGTCAACCAGTCTTTTAATGCCTGTAATGTCAATTGTCAATTAAAACGAGGAAACTAAAATGTTCATGGTTTTCTTTGGCTCAGACAAGACTAAAATGTCTGTGATGTTGGGTACAGATGTGTGCAGGTACACTGAAATTAGAACAACTTCCTGTTTTCATGGTTAATCGTCATGTTTTGACTCAACATCACAGACACGTCCTTCAGCAACTTTTCATCACCAATGTCTTTAGATTGTGCATTTTAAATTGATTGGATTAATTCTCTGGGAGGAGTTTGTTAAAGTGTGGATCCTGTAAAAGGCAAAAGAAATTGCACTTTTAAATCAAAATGGCTGACTTCCTTTAGGCTGTAGGGTATAGATGTGCCACAAAACTTTTGTGCATCTAGGTCAAACGTGTCGCAGTGTTGTTTCGTGTCGGGTTACTTCCTTTTGCCAGTATGTGGCGCTATGAATGGGAGTAAATTTTGGCATGTAAAGTGAAGTTACAACAATTTCTTGTTTCACGGAGAAGCATGGAACTTCCCAGCCTTCCACAGACACATCATTAAGCAAAAACTCACAAGCTTCACAACTGTCCAACAAAAATTTCATGCATCCAGGACAAAACATGGCGTGGGAGCTAATTTTTTTCCATTTTGTAGTGGGTGCTATGGAGCAATTTTGCCATGCCCATGACTCATGAATTTTTGCCGCTGCTAATGTGCACAATTTCTTTCAGTTTTTGAGAATATTTAGGCGCCAAAATGAAAAAACAAATTCATTTAGTTCCAATAGGGTCCCCAAATAGGCAAAAAAGTTAATGTATAAAAATGTTTTTAAAGGTTAAAGTCCAGGGCCCTTCAGAGCCATCTTGCTAATCATTTTGGGATGAACAGCCTCAGATTGGTACGGGAATATGAAAGGATAGCCAGGAAAAATGCAGACTACAGAAACCAGCTACAGTTTAACCTGAGATGCCGAAAACACAAACTTATTCCCAACAGCCTACACTTAGGAAAGGACACAGAACAGGAATAATCTTGGAGAAAGCGCAATGCCAGCTACTGAAAGAGAGAGTGAGACAGATCCATTTCACCATTGAAGCTGTGAACAAAGAAGTGGACAAAGTACACCACAAACTGGAAACACATCTGCCCAGTACAATACTGGAAAAGGTCATGGATTTCATCAAGAAAGCACAGCTATCTCAACACAACAAGAGCAAGGAAAGACAGACCTGGCAAAACCTACAGTCAAGAGCCAGCAACTCAAACAAAACAGGAGAATTTTCTTGGAGGAGAAACGACAACAACCCCACAACGCATGAAACAGATAACAGATGGGTGAAAAAACCTGTCAGAGAACTCATCGAACCAGAGCAAGACTTTCTGGCCAAAGAATCTGCATCCTGGAGAAGCCATTCCTTGCATATACGGACTACCCAAAATACACAAAGACGGAGCCCCACTCAGGCCTATTATCAGCAGCATTAACTCAGTCACTTTCAACATTGCCAAACACATATCTACCATCCTAGCCCCCATGGTTGGTAACACGTCTCACCACATCCAAAACTCCTTTGACTTTGTAAACAAAGTCCGAGGACTAAAACTGGACCCAGATGAAACCATGGTGTCTTATGATGTGACTTCCTGTTCACCTGCACCCCCACCAAGGAGGCAGTAGAAACCGTAAGGAAACAGCGACTACAAGACAACACCCTGGATGACAGAACTAGCCTCAGCCCTGACTAGATCTGTAGATTACTGGACCTCTGTCTAAACACCATCTATTTCCAGTACAACGGAGGATTCTACAGACCGAAGCATGGCTGTGCCAAGGGCTTACTGGTATCCCCTATTGTGGCTAACATCTACAGAAGTGGAGAGCAAAGCCCTCAACTCCTTCAGAGGAACAGCACCGGGCCACTGGTAAAGGTATGTGGATGAAATGTGCATGTGCTCTTTGCGATAAAGTTGCTGCACAAACTTCTGTCAGTCACCAGAGTTTGATTTCCCCACGTGGGTCCTGATGATGCAGGATGACAATTGCCAAAGCTGTCCAATCAACAAGTTACCTGCATGCCTGTGTAATGTCAGGGTTACTTCTTTGTAAAACTGCAGTGGGAACATGAACCGGACCAGAACTAAAATGCAACAATATCATTTTTTTCACTTGGTCTGGACCAAATGAACCGAACTACAGGTGTGAAAGCACCCTTAGACAGAAAGGATGTAAGGTTTGAAAGAGGTGTCAAGGAAGCCACTTACACCCGGGTTGAGGAGCCGTCGCTGAACAGAAAAGGCCACCACTTATCCCCCACTTACAACGCTGTCCTTTTATCACTTCCCAGGAAACTGAACAAATGTAACCTCTTGGCCTCAGGTGAAGATGCCAACGATGGTTGTTCAGACTTGGCCTCGGGTCGTTCCATAACGACTGCTGTTACAGCAGCCAGGAGCGCTAACGAACCAGCGGTATCGATGATCCCGGCAAACAACCCCACAGAGGTTAAATAGCTGAGTTTCCCCACTAGTCAGTGAGAACTGAAGAAGTCTCTTGGATGAGGGATGAAACATCTTCTAGTATCTTCAACCAAGTCCAATTGCCCTTGACTTTAACTTTCTTTGGATTGTATAAAAAATTAACACAAATTCCCACGTGTGAAAGCAGGCCAGAGCAGTTCAGATGCACAGGTGAAGACCTTGCCTTACCCTTAGGGTGCTGATGGGACTGGGTCTGATACAAGCCCAGGAACAAATTAGGTGACAACCAAGAACAGGTTGGTGACAACTGTAGAGACAGATGGCAGCTCGGAAAGATGGCACCTGGGGCAGGAAGTACCTTGTCTAACGAAATACCCAAGGATGGTACAGACAGACCTTCAGAAAGATACCCTCAGTGGTATCTCAGAGGGGATTCAGAATAAACACCCCAGCAGGGTGGACAACTTTGGCAAATGTAACATATCTGTAGGAAAGTCTGCAAGAATTTTGGCTTGTATCCACAGTCTCATTTTTTTTGGTCATTCCGCATAGCTCATGATGGAGAAGTTGGATAAACAAGATGATATACATTTTTAAATATCCCTCCAACAAGGTTATAAAAGCAGTTCTCATTTAAGTTGATTATGGTGGATATAGGAAGAATGTGAAATGTGCATTGTAAACCTGGTTGGATTAAAAATCCTCAAAAACTCATTAAAAATTTCCATATCAGTGTGTCCATAATGGAATTGCATTTATTTTAAAATGGTCACGTCTGTTGGATTTTTCCGTCATTACTGTTGAACAGAAAAATTATACTCAAAACTTCAAGTCCATGTGTGAATGTAGCTGACAAATTTCTCTGGTAAACAGTTCTCAATACCTGTACAAATGTACTCTACGCAGTACTCAGCCCCCTGATTTCTTGCCTGCAGCTACATTTTTATTTCTGAACTGTGACTGGTCAGATTTTGGGTAGGAACAGGTGATGTGTATTTAAGGGGAGGGGCCTAGGAGCAGGCTATAATATATAATGATGAGATGGAAATTCAAGACATCCACAGTGACAAGACATCACAGATCTGCTGCCTTCACAAGACAAAGATGGCCAGTGAAGAATTTCTACTTTCTCGTAAGTATATTTCTTTGACAGTACTAATGCTCTGTGTAGTGTTTGGGTTTATATATGGCACAATAATCTTTTTCTCTAATATAAAGAAGTTCATCAGTTATATCCATGATGTCTGTCAGCTCTCATTTGCCAATTAGACCGCTTTTACTCTATTATACAACACTTGCTTTATCAGAATTAATTTGTTTATTATCCCAATATGTTTTCCAAAAATGTATTATGTAGTATTTGATGACTTAACAGCATTTGTGTACTTCCCAAATATATAGTTTGTCATTATGACAACTTTATGTTGGCTGGCTAAAACTTGACCTGTGTGTTTGCTTTTTATTCAAATCAAGCCATAGCAAAAACCTTTTTTCCAGGTTTATTTGTATAGCATATTTCATAAGTGATTTACATAATGTATTAAACACATAACAAATAAATTAAAAAGTTAACAACAAAGACATGCATTAAATATAATTTGGTAAAAGACAGATGTATTCCAGTCTGAAGCATTTTAGAGATTATTAGCTCTGTTCTCAGACATGCTGGAAACCAGTGAAGAGTACTAAAAAGTGTTGTGTTCAGTTTTATTGGTCTTGGTCTGTCTCTAGTAGCTTTCTGAATGTGCTGAAGTTGTCAGAGTTTTTGGGGAGACCTGAAAAAAAAAAATAAGACCACCAGAGAACTCTAACCTGCTGGAACAAAAAGCATGGAAAAGTCCTGCCTGGTCATAAATCCCATGATATTATGTTTTTAATATGGTACAATAAAAACTTGATTTAACTGTTTAACTTAGTCCAAAATGACACCAACATTTCTGACTTGGGTTTTGGTTTTGTTGAGATGAGCGATAACTGTCTGTCTTCCTTCTTTTGCACCAGGACAGTCAGTTTTGTCGATCTTTAGCTGGAGAAGGTTTGAACATGTCCAATATATTATTTGATCGATTTCCTTGCAGAGAGAATCTATAGGACTGTTGTAACTTGGTTACAGAGCAAATGTGGTAAATGTGGGTGTCATCTGCATAATTATGATACTTGCTTTTAAATGGTCAATAGAAGAGGTCTAAGGATTGAGCTTTGGGGAACTCCACTGTAGCAGAAGCCTCTTGCTACGGGTAACCCCAGTACAGATGCCAACTCAGGAGCTTGTCTAACCAGTGACTTTATTTCACACACTGCCGTACACATATACACTTCAACATAAAGTTCTTTGCCCAGGTCGGCCGTGCGCTTCCCGGCTCGTTCACACTGGTCCCTCCAGGCAGTCCTCTGCCTGTAACACCAGCGTCCAACACAAACTTGCTCACATACTGGCTGTTCTTCGTTTCATGGCAGGCAGCAGCCATCTAAGGTCCAGCACACTACTGCATTTAGAAGGAGAGCATAATTAATGAATGAACAGTAGCTGTGACAATTTGCTCTCCCTGGCTCTGCTCACCTGAGCCACCTCACCCTACCTCTCCCCACTGCAGCTGAATGCAAACCATGCCACCTCCACATCCACACATCATGTTGGTCCTTTCAGATGCATAACCCTGTCCTGAAATTAGGACTTTTTGGCATTGTGAGAGCCGGACCCAGTTTTGGAGTCTGTCCATTAGTACTGTATGGTCAATGTGTAAAAGGCATATACATCTAATAAGACTAGAACTGAAATCTTGCCTGAATCAGTTTATAAATTAATATAATTCTGAGAATTATTCAGAGCTTGTCTCAATTATTTTAGTTTAATAGTGAAGGCTTGATATTGGTCTGTAGATGTTAATCTGAGATGCATCAAGACTACTCTTGATAGATTATCAATAGATTTAATGACTACAGTTGTCAAGGCTTTGGGATGACAGACTATGTATTGAATATCTGCTGCAAATCTGTTGCCAAAAAAAGCTTGTTGGTGGAGCATCAAGACAGAATGTGGATGGCTTAAGCATTTTTGGATGAAATTCAACTTTTAATTGATGATCTAATAACTTTAATTTTATTACTGCTAGCTATAACTTTTATGTAACAACACTACATCACAAAATTAACCATTAAAATAAAAATTTTCAAATCTAGAAACTGTTAATATCATGGGTGAGTGGACTTACTTACATACTTGAATGTTTCGCCTCTCATCCAAGAGGCTTCTTCAGTTCTGACTGACTGGAAAGGAGTGTCCCCTGTGGGTTCTTTATCAAGGTGATGGATACCGCTTGGTTTGTTAGTGCTCCTGGTCACGCGAGGCCAGGTCTGAATGACGGCTGAGGCACAATGCTAGCATTTGTTCAGTCCCCTGGGAAGAGATGAAAGGAAAGCATTGTAGGTGGGGGATAAATGATGCAGACCTCCTCCCTTGTTAAGAGATGGTATCTTTACTTGGGTGTAAATGGTCTCCTTGACTCTCTTTCAAACCATCGGTGCTCCCCGTCAAAAATGTGTACATTGTTGTCCCAGAAAGACCCTTAACCTTCAGATGTGTGTTGAGCAATGCGTTTGTGTGGTGGTTTTTCATTTCCCCAGTATATAGGTCTGCGCCGGCCTCACTACACTGAACATCATAGTGCTACTAATACGTTGTTTGGGTGGAAAGTCTTTAGGGGAATTACAAAATATATCGTCTGTCCATGTCCTCTTGTACAACTCTTCACTATCAGCACGATGACACAATTTGTCTGTCTCTTCCTAAACTGTTCAAAATCATGATGTGACTGTGGTTAAGGTTTGGGTAGGTGTATGCACAAATACACCTAAGTTTAGGGAAAGATCATGGTTTGGGTTAAAATGACTACATACTAAAATTAGGGATAAAATAATGCTTGACTTGTAACAGAGTATTTGTACACTGTGGTATTGCTACCTTCACTGCATTAAAATGAAAATTAATTTCATTAAAAAATCTTCCCCCACTGATGTTTGTGTGATATTTTCCAACAGAGCTGAGGATTGCACTCATTGGGAAGGTTGGAGTTGGGAAGACCTCAGTCATGAAAACCCTCCTGATGAGCTCAGAAGAAGTTCTCCCTGACACAGAAAAGTGAAGCAAAGATCGGAGGACAAACTGTGGTGGTTGTTGACACTCCAGGTCTGTGTAACCCAGATAAAACAGACGAGGAGGTGATGGAGGAGATTAAAAAATGTGTCTCATTAACTGATCCTGGTCCTCATGTGTTCCTCTTCGTGCTGAATTTGGATAGATTTACAAAAGAAGACCAGGACACAGTTGAATTATCAAGAAGACCTTTGGTGAAAAGGCAGCAACTTACACTGTGGCTTTGTTCACCCATGGAGATCAACTGAAGAAAAAGGGAAAAACCATAAAAATGTTTGTCGAAGACAGCGGAGATCTCAAACACTTTGTTGACACATGTAAAGGGGGACCACACGTTATCGACAACAAAGATAAGACACTGTCTGAAGCCACCGAGCTACTGGAGAAGATCAACAACATGGTTAAAGAAAATGGAGGAAAGTGCTACACTGATGAAAGCTTCAAAGAGGCTGAGAAAGAAGGAAAACGTTCTGGACTTCGGAAGAGAATTGCTCTCTCTGTGAATGGCTCTGCTCTGGCTGGAGCAGGTCTTGGAGGAGCAATATCTCACTTTGTTGGTAGCACGGTTGGAATCCCAATAGGAGCTGCAGCGGGAGCTGCAGTCGGAGGTGTACTTGGAGGTGTAGGGATAGTTACTGCAGAACACATTAAGGCTAAAAAATGCGTAATGCAGTGAATTTTCATTATTCTGAACATAGGTTTCAGACAAACAAACGCAAAACTGTATATCTGAATGGTATATCATATGTTTATATATATATATATAAATAACATTGGAATGGAACTGATGAATGAAAGTAATAGTAACGAACAAAAGAAAAAAATAATTGCTGTATTATTTTGACACTCACACTTAAAACTTTTTCTTAACAGAGACCAGAACTGAGCTACAAAGTCCTTCTTAAGTTCACAGTAGCTGTTAATTTCAAAGTTAGTTATTACTCCTTCAAAAAGTAATAATATTACTAGTGCTGGGCAAGTTAGCGTGTTATTATCACGTGAACGCATTAACTAACACCAATTAACGACCCACGTTAACGCAGTTTTTATTATTATTATTATTTTGAAAGTCCGTTGGTCACTGGCTATGAATACACAAAGTCAAACCATGGGTCACAGGAGGGACGGGATGTTGATCAGCCTGGAAATCACCCACCCAAACAAGCAGCGGAGGGAGGCTTCGGCAGACTAAGCTGGATGCAGTGTGTGGGAGAAGTAGATAAACAAAAGCAAGACAAGCGATCAAAAAACGCCATATCGAAGTGGATAGCTATACACTGCATGCTGGTTAGTATTGGGGAAGATGTCGGTCTGGGGAACGTTCTTAAAATCACAACGTATTCGCTTGGCCCCGCGGGGTCGCTATGCGCTCCTCAGGTGAACAGACAGGGAGACAAACGCTCCATGAGTAAACGGCAATCGCTCTGTGGATAGTAACCATTGCACAGCTTACCTGATAGGCCTTCATCTCGTTTTGCAGGGATGCTCTGCAATGTGAATTCCCTCCTGTTGATGTCCTAGTTAGTAATAGTAATAGATTCTGGAAACTCAGACAATTTAACATTGGCGGCGGGTGGGTGTGTGCATGAGGCGACCACTTCACCTCACTCTAACAGGGAACACAGACTGTTTCTGCTGCTCCCTGATATAAGAAAAATGTTTGTGCTGATGCCTGTTCAAAAAAAATCCCAAGAAAACTGGACTCTGATGGTAACTTGTTTTAACAACCTAGAAGAAAGGTAATGCCCTGGCAGTGTTAAATAGCTTGGTTTTATATTTGATTTGATCACATTAATGTTTAAGTTGAGATTTACAAGAAATACTTTTTTGCTACTGTGTAAAGGGAATACTGCTGGTAAAAAGCACATTATTTGTTTAAAGTGAAAATTAATTTGTTAATCGTAAGAAAATCATGTGATTAATCGCGATTGAAAATTTTAATCGTTGCCCAGCACTAAATATTACTTTACTTATTACTGGGTGATAAAAGTAACTACTTATGTTACTAGTTAATTACTGTATTACTTTCACTACCGTCAACTCTTGACTATTGAACTACTGTTTTTCTGCACATGAAGGCCTATTTATAAGAGCAGTATTCAGTATTTTTACACAACATAGGGCCTAAAACTTAAGCAAACTTAACGCCACTCTCTCCCTATGAGTCCAAGCGTCAGTGATAGTAACGGTCGAAGTTTCAGTAAGTTTCAGTTGCTGTGCTGCTACAGCAGATGCTTCAATAAATTAAATGTAGAATTCTTTGCGAATTCTAAGCGTTTTGCTGGTCGCACAAAGTTTACAACGGATGACAATGTTCTTTGCATCTTAGACTGTGACACAATAAAGGCAGTAGCTACATACAGCTGTGGAAAATTCACTTCAAGGATGGTGGATTCAGTAACGCTGTAACACAGCAACTTGGATTAGTAACTGTAATAATATTACTGGTTTAGAAAAGTAATCCTTTACACTACTGGTTACTGGGAAGAAGTAACATTATTACAGTGACACTCGACTTAAGTAATGTTTAAATCCATTGCTAGAAAATGTGTCCACTCAAAAGCAATCAATTCGGTAAACAGGTACTCACTTTACCATCACAAGCTAGCACAACATCCAAAAGATTTGAGGCCAACAGATATATATTTTGTATTTGTTTTTCTTTCTGTCTGCATACATGGAGAAATTGTTTTTTCAGAGTTAGTAGTATTCATACAGTTTAGAATGAGATGGAATATCTGATTATGCTAAGATAACTTTATTATTTACTAATTTAGATAATTATATAAATGATATGTAGACTGTATGCCATACAGTACATAATCTTTAACTTTCCACTTTAAACAGATCAGAAATGATCATGCTAATGCTAGCTTTGTCAGCTGTTTCAGTTATCTACACAACACATTCACTATGTTCAGTGATAACTACTCTTTACACAACAACCCAGTTTAATTTAGTGATGCATTTAAACTCCACTGTGGATTTCAGCAGCTGGACAGTCAGAAGATTGAGATAATTTACATGTAGCCTGATTTTTGGTTTTGATTCCTGGTTGGCAAAATTCCCAGATTCAGAAGGATTTTCCTCAAACCTGAAATAACTGATTCTTTGGCCATGTAGCACCAGGTCCTGAGGTAAATATTTGGCTCTTTAGCTGCTCAACTTGTGTTGTATACTGTTTTGTTGTGTAATCTGCTCTTTATTCTTAGACTAACAATAAACACCAAAATCTGTCTCGTAATGCCTCGTAATCACTACAGTATCGTTGGTGTTTAGGTTGTGATGATTTCTCATACCACATGAGGGAGTAACAAGGGGCATAGTGGGACTTTACAGCAGAGCAGGATTTAAACAACATAAAGTGACCCGTCGATATAATGGGGTGGAGCAGGTGGGGTAGCTAGTGGTGTAGCTTTAACTGTTGCACATGCAAAGTAGGCATGGTTTTATAAAATGTATATATTAATGTTATGAGTTAAGCCCCCAGACAGTTAAACAATCATGTGAAATAGAAAATGTATTTTACCTATATGCACTTATATAATCCTGTATATGTCATCTACCTTATGTACTTATATTCATCTTATGTGGTATGTGTACCAGTGTTTTAAAAAGAATGAACATCTGTCACTGATTGTTTTGTTGTTGTAAGCATATTCCTTTCCTGTGGCTCAAAGCTTTTCTCATAGACTACACTATTATTCTATTCTAGCTTTCTCTGTCAGAATCTCTAAGGGTTTCTCTTACTTTAAATAAATATCACAAAAAACAACAATGGAATTTCTTCATTTGTTCCTTTTATCCAAGAAAATATACAGTCTTCACCACACCATGTTTGACAACACTGGAAATAAACTTTGACTTGTTATTTATACCTCAACAACAGTAAAAGGTTTGTTCTAAAATGAGACTAAATCATTGTTGATAAATGATTGAGGCTACTTCCATCGGTCCAGGTTTGTTTATTTTACTTTTTTCTTTCAACATAAGTGCTTGCATAATGTTATAGAACAGATTTCTCTCCTTGGCTTTTTATTTTGACAAATTTACTTTTACCAGCTGTCTTGTCTTCTTAATGTCTTTCTTCAATAGGAAAAATTAAACATGTCTTTGTTTTTGGTTCCATCAAAATCAAAGACATGTATTTAAAGCAGGAAAGTCAGTAAATCAGTCTGCATTGATCTATGAATTAATGTGAGTGATTCACAGCTGGTCTGTACAGAATAGCTTCTCCATCAGTTCATGAAATCCCTGCAGCACCTGAAATGCCTGCATGTCTTTGACTGTCTCTGATCATACATGTAATCAATAATTTGACCACGTAAGCACTGCCCTTAACTGTCACTGGCTTTGTTATAAGTTTGATACATTACAGGAGCCCAGAAAGCTACAGTCTCCTGGAAGAAAAAACATTCAGTTGCTTCTTTTTGTTCCCAGCAAGCTTGTTGAATTGTGAAAGGGATATTGTGTTGTGAATGTTTGTGCATTTTACTGTTGTAGCTGCTCATTGTGGCACTAGTTTTAACTATACTTCATGTACTGTTTACTTGAAACCTAGGGGTCGGGCCCTCTGAAGGTCAATATATAAATCTGAGTGGTTGTGAAATGATAATGGGAGAGGATAGAAGAAAAAACAAAGTTCTGATACACAAATCTGCTTTAATTTTTAGTGAAATATTAGATAATTTTAACAGTTATTGAAATTAAACAATGTCATAAGTTGAGAGGGAAAACGTCTGAGTGGAGCAACTCAGAGACAAGGACACATGTTGAGGGGACACTGGTTTAATCTTTAACAATGTGTTGTGTTTTATGAGTTTAACATTTTTCATGTATCTCAGTCTGTAAAGTCACTAGTTACTCTAAAAACAATGACAAGTAACAGCTAGGAGACTAGCTAAATACTAAATGCCCAGTCCTAAATGCCCAGTCCTAAATACTAAATGCCCAGTCCTAAATGCCCAGTCCTAAATACTAAATGCCCAGTCCTAAATGCCCAGTCCTAAATACTAAATGCCCAGTCCTAAATACTAAATGCCCAGTCCTAAATGCCCAGTCCTAAATACTAAATGCCCAGTCCTAAATACTAAATGCCCAGTCCTAAATGCATAGTCCTAAATACTAAATGCCCAGTCCTAAATGCCCAGTCCTAAATACTAAATGCCCAGTCCTAAATGCCCAGTCCTAAATACTAAATGCCCAGTCCTAAATGCCCAGTCCTAAATACTAAATGCCCAGTCCTAAATACTAAATGCCCAGTCCTAAATGCCCAGTCCTAAATACTAAATGCCCAGTCCTAAATGCCCAGTCCTAAATACTAAATGCCCAGTCCTAAATGCCCAGTCCTAAATACTAAATGCCCAGTCCTAAATGCCCAATCCTAAATACTAAATGCCCAGTCCTAAATGCCCAATACTAAATACTAAATGCCCAGTCCTAAATGCCCAGTCCTAAATACTACCAGTCCTAAATGCCCAATACTAAATACTAAATGCCCAGTCCTAAATACTACCAGTCCTAAATGTCCAGTCCTAAATACTACCAGTCCTAAATGCCCAATCCTAAATACTAAATGCCCAGTCCTAAATACTAAATGCCCAGTCCTAAATGCCCAGTCCTAAATACTAAATGCCCAGTCCTAAATGTCCAGTCCTAAATACTACCAGTCCTAAATGCCCAATCCTAAATACTAAATGCCCAGTCCTAAATACTAAATGCCCAGTCCTAAATGCCCAGTCCTAAATACTAAATGCCCAGTCCTAAATGCCCAATACTAAATACTAAATGCCCAGTCCTAAATGCCCAGTCCTAAATACTACCAGTCCTAAATGCCCAATACTAAATACTAAATGCCCAGTCCTAAATACTACCAGTCCTAAATGTCCAGTCCTAAATACTACCAGTCCTAAATGCCCAATACTAAATACTAAATGCCCAGTCTTAAATACTACCAGTCCTAAATGCCCAGTCCTAAATACTACCAGTCCTAAATGCCCAGTCCTAAATACTACCAGTCCTAAATGCCCAATCCTAAATACTAAATGGCCAATACTAAATACTAAATGCCCAGTCCTAAATGCCCAGTCCTAAATACTACCAGTCCTAAATGCCCAATCCTAAATACTAAATGGCCAATACTAAATACTAAATGCCCAGTCCTAAATGCCCAGTCCTAAATACTACCAGTCCTAAATGCCAAATCCTAAATACTAAATGCCCAGTCCTAAATACTAAATGCCCAGTCCTAAATGCCCAGTCCTAAATACTAAATGCCCAGTCCTAAATGCCCAATACTAAATACTAAATGCCCAGTCCTAAATGCCCAATACTAAATACTAAATGCCCAGTCCTAAATACTAAATGCCCAGTCCTAAATACTAAATGTCCAATCCTATGTGGCCAAATTCCCAATTCTAAATACCAAATGCATTTTAAATTTAGACTTTTAGTTTTTGATTTAGACTTTTAGTTTTAGACTTTAGTTTTAATTCTGACCCAATAATCCCTCCACAGTGGCCAGCCCGCCCCTGCTGCTTTGCCAAAGTGAAATATTTAGTCTTCCTTCACTGATCCATTAGAGATGAACTGTGCATTTTCTCTTCTGACCACCAGAGGGAAGCATTTTATTAAATAAGTGTTCACTGAGAATCAGAGCAGCCTTCCTCAACTCTAATGTGACAAGTCAAGTGTTCAGTATATTTACCATTAAGTTTGATAACATCAATATAAAGCCAGCTATAAACATTTATTGAATTTGTATTTGCAGCAGAAATTCCTAAAAAGCCCTAATAAATTGTTTTATTTGACTCTCCTGTATGAAGACTGTAAATATGTTTTAAACTGTAACACAGAGTTAATTCATTTTTGCATATGTCCTCTCACAGCGCTTTAATCTATTGTTGGTCTTATTTATTTCCTTTTAGTTTCACATTTTACTACTTTGAGTTACTTTAACCTTGTACTCCTTATTAATTTTATTAGTGTATACTGTTTATTTGAATATGTATTTGAGTATTTAAATGTGCTAAATGAAGAAATTGACTTACCTGACACATGAAAAACATCAAAGGTAAGTTACTTTATTGTCACACACACATAGGCCCTACATGTAGCCTAGTGAAATTCATTCTCTTAACCCATCTCTCAAGGGAGCAATGGGCAGCCACTGTGCAGCGCACTGGGATCAGTGTCACTGGTCAATGGCACTGAAGAACCTTACATGTTTTTGATGGTTGGGGAAACCAGAGCACCCAGAGGAAACCCACAGAGACATGGGGAGAACATGCAAACTCCACACAGAAAGGCCCTGACAATCCTGATCCTGGGTTTGAACCCAGGACCTTCTTGCTGTGAGACCACAGTGCTATCCATTGTGGAAAGTTTACTGTATTAACAGGTTTCTTCAGAAGAAGGCAAAGTATTGAGTATTTTTGCAGTCAAACAGTTGAAACAATCCAATCTTACACCAGCATTCAAACTCTGCCATTTAACTGAAAAAATTGCATTTTGGCAAATTTGCACTGTTAACCAATAGCGAACTGTCTTGACTGAGCTGACTTTTCAGTGGACGGAGAGCAGGAGAGTAAAAAATGGAGGAGGCTAGCGTAGCTAATTAGCTGTGGGTCTCAGTCCAGTTTTTTAAACTCCTGTCCTTGAGTATAACTGCTCCACAACAGGGAGCTGGTTCACACACAGTTAACTTCACTTTATTGTCTGTGGTGTCTTGTGATGCGCAGGTGTAATTTTGCGTCCAAAGTCGGAGGACAAATTTCAGCGTGCTACAATCAACAAACACAAAGCATGAGATTCCAGTAAAGAGCTCCAACTAAAGCCCCAGGCACTAGGTATGATTTTGGAATGTTTACCGTGATTTACGTGCTTCTTCAGAAGAAGGCACAGCAAGTAGAACCCTGCTGGAAAGAATGAAAATGCGACTGCTCAAAGGTGATTTGGGGAACGGGCAGATTCAGAATGTGCTCTATTAGTTTTATTTTTTTTAAATCCCCAATAGTCTGAAAAATGTCCGATTGGACAGTGAGCCCATTTGACAGTGTTATCCCTAAAAGAAACAGAAATTGCTCTGAAAAGACACACTTTCCCTGCAGTTGTTAGTTCACTGACTGCTGGCCTTTTCCATGGTGCTGAACTGCCGGGGTGTCGCTCTGCACCAACTGAGGGAAAACTCTCACGATTTTATTCACATTGTAAATTTGACTGCAACAGTAATTTCATTTGATTATGTCATTTGGTGTAAGGCCTGAAAGATGGAAAACCTATGGTGACACAGGACTTTAACCCTGGAGACCACTGATCATGTCCCGTGTGAAACCAGGCCCCCTCCCCCATGAACTGGAAGGGGGCGTTAGTAGCTCAGTGCTTCGAATGTTATCACTCGATTGAATGGGCGTTATCAGTGGTTATCAGCTCATATATATGGGCCAGTAGGGGCCTGCTGCGCCTACTGGTAGGCTCAGAAGGCTGTTATCATCCATCCACATGGTTAATCACCGACAAATACAAGAGAAGACTCCAGATCCAATACCAGAGGAATCCAGCTCGCCGGTAATCGGAGGTCTACTGAATGACGCAGCAACGTTGCAATATTTCGCGCTTGATATTTTCAGGTAAGAACATTTTAATGATAAAACCGAGCATTTTAACGGAAATTAATTAGTCAATAAGGGAAAACAATACATAAAATGTGTTTTAATGTTGCGTGACATGAGTGTTGACATGAGATAAGCGTATTGCGATTATTTTGTAAACGTTATATAGGCTAACGTTAGGCCCTATTACGTTACGTTATTAGCCTATCATTACGTTACTTACTTGCTTTATTTGAGCATTAAAGTTGCTAATAAGCATGTTTTTACGTATGAAGCTAATGGGGAAATTTAGTTTCTAGTTAAACGCAAAGTTAGCCTGTAAAAATTACTTTTTCCACACTGTAAGGCTTATTGCATAATATTGTATGCTCGTTAACGCCCATCATAGGCCTAACCATACTCCTATTGACTTATGAGTGAAATATTAAACCCATGACGTATTTTATGGCTGTTTGGGTACCTTGGGATCTTGACTAGAATGTAAAATAAAGTTTTGTGGGTTTGAAAAAAGCTTGGATGGATTTGATCCCACACGAGGTAGCTTACAATGACATTCATGCAAAAGACGAACATTAGGAATCTATTAGAAGTAAATATAGACTGTGGTGTCTGTGTGTGTCACATTTATTGCTGTCCTTGACATTGAACTTGAAAATAAAAGTCTATTTATCTATCTGTCTGCCTGCCTGTGTGTGTAACATTAATATATCTTTACCTAACTTTTTTGTCTCCCACAGCATCAATTTCCAGTGGATTGAAGGACTTCTGTGGTAGGCTAAGTTTGTTTTATTACTTCCATGCTCTCATCTCTTTGTTGAACAATCTAAAATTTGGTTTTGGCCTTTTTAGAGAGAAGGGCCCGTTCACAAATCTGTCTTGTGCAAGTTTTTCTGTTTATGTTTTAGGTTGAAGATGGCCCAGAGAGGTAAGCCTTGCAGTTGCTAATCTAGAAGCATTAGGCAAGTGTGTCTGAGAACGATGGTATGATCTGCAACACTGTCTTTTTTTATTACTGATTTATAACTGACTAGATTTTTCTTTCTTTGTTGTTATTCAACAAGAGAGAACGTCTCGGGTTACGTATGTAACCCTGGTTCCCCGAGAAGGGGAACGAGAGACTGCGTCGGTTACGACACTATGGGAACGCCTCTAGGCGAAGCAGGTCTGAACGTGAATGAAATCACTCCAATCCTATTGGCCTGTTGCTAGAACGGTAAGGTGTGACGGAATAACCGGAGGAGTATAAAGCACACCTGTACACACTCATCATTAGCTTAAACTATGAAGCAGGCGCTTCAGGCGGGGAGAGAGGTGCAGCGGCCGACGCAGTCTCTCGTTCCCCTTCTCGGGGAACCAGGGTTACATACGTAACCCGAGACGTTCCCCTTCGAGGGAACTCGAACTGCGTCGGTTACGACACTATGGGAACGAGATACCCACTAAACCGTGCCGAAAACCCCGCCTGCCCCTGTGTGCAATAAAGTGGCACTACTAAGAGGAGAGCGCACGAGTGCCAGGTGCCGAAGGAAGGTCAAGACTGTAAAACCGAATGAATGTGTGCGGAGTGGCACAGCCAGCCGCTAAACAACATCCTGCAAGAGGCCCCGGAAAGGAGGGCTCGAGAGGCCGCCTTGCCTCTGGTAGAATGAGCCCTCACAGCCACAGGTGAAGGCAAACCGCGCACCTGATAGGCCAGGGAAATAGTCTGAACAATCCAGTTGCTAATAGTATGTTTGGATGCAGGGAGCCCGGCCCTGGGAGACCCAAAACACACTAGCAGCTGGTCAGCCTTCCTCCAACGGGAGGACCTCAGAGTGTAAATACTCAGTGCTCTGACAGGGCAGAGCAGATGAAGTCTCCCGTCCTCCGCCGTCACATGAGGTGGAGGATGAAATGCCTGCAGCACTGTGGACCCTGCCGCACAAGAAGGCACTTTAGGGATGTATCCTGAATGAGGGTGCAGGATAGCCCTAATATTCCCCGGGGCAAACTCCAGGCTTTGCGGGGAAACCGAAAGCGCTTGGAGCTCCCCCACCCTCCTCAGAGAGGTGATAGCAAGGAGAAAGGCCATCTTGAGGGTCAAGTGCTTAGCCTCAGCTGACTCCAGGGGTTTGAAGGGGGCCTCAGCCAACGCCCCAAGAACCACTGCCAGATCCCAAGTGGGAACCTTGGACCGAGTCGCAGGTCTCATCCTCCGGGCACCACGGAGGAAAAGTACAACCAAGGGAAGTTTCCCCAAGAACCCCTCCCTCAGAGGGGTGTGGAAAGATGAAATAGCTGCCACGTACACCTTGAGGGTGGAAGGAGAAAGACCAGCAGAGAACCGGTCCTGGAGGAACTCAAGTACCTGAACCACCGGGCAGGTAACAGGGTCCACCGACCGCTCCCTACACCAAGTGGAGAAAACACTCCACTTCAGGCCGTACATCCTCCGTGTGGACGGGGCCCTGGAGCTCAGGAGGGTCTCGACTGCTCCGGCTGTTAGACCCACCTCTAGGTACTGTGCCCCCTCAGGGGCCAGACCCACAGTCGCCGTATGGCGGGGCAAGGGTGAAGAACCCGGCCCTGCGCCTGGGACAGCAGGTCTCTCCTCAGAGGGACCCGCCACGGCGGGCCGTCCAGGAGCGACATGATGTCCGAGAACCACACCCGGGTTGGCCAGAACGGGGCTACGAGCAGTAGGCCGACATAGTCCTGGCGGACCCGCTCCAGAACCCCGGGAGCAGAGCGACTGGGGGAAAAGCGTACAGACGTAGCCTCGGCCACGAATGTACCATGGCGTCCAGACCCAACGGGGCTGGAGGAACGAGAGAACCATAGCGGGCAGTGCGTAGTCTCTTGAGACGCAAACAAATCCACGTCTATGGGGCCGAACTCTTCGCACAAGAGCTCCACCACTTCGGGGTGAAGTCTCCATTCCCCAGGCCTCAGCCCCTGCCTCAACAGCAGGTCTGCTCCCTGATTCTGTGTCCCCAGGAAATACATTGCCCTGAGCGATAGTAACCTCTGCTGGGACCACAGGAGGATCTGACGCGCCAGTCTGTACAGAGGGCGCGAGCGCAGACCGCCCTGGTGATTCAGATAGGCCACCACCGCTGTGTTGTTCTCCTCAGAACGAACCAGGACGTGGTGGCCTTGGAGATCGGGCAGGAAACTCCTTAGAGCCTGGAACACTGCCAACATCTCGAGACAGTTGATATGCCACTCGGATCGATGCACCTGCCAGGATCCCCTTGCAAAGCGGCCGTCCATGACCGCGCCCCAGCCCGTGAGGGAGGCGTCTGTCGAAATAACCAGCCGGCGACAAGACCCTCCCAGCACGGGCCCCTGGGACAGGAACCACGTTTCCTTCCAAACTGATAGGGAACGAAGACACTTGCGCGTAACCCAAACCAGACGGAGAGGATTCCCCTCGGGGAAAAACCCTTGTTCCTTAGCCACCACTGCAGGGGTCTCATGTGCAGCAGTCCAGATGGTATTACGCTGGACGCAGCCGCCAGGATACCCAACACTCGTTGATAGTGTATCATAGTGATGGCGTGGCCTAACTTCACCCCTTTCACGGCAGCCAATATGGTGTCGACACGTGCCGGAGACAATTGTGCCCGCATTGTTGTCGAATCCCATGCAACCCCTAGGAACGTAGCCCGTTGGGTGGGCGCCAGCACGCTCTTCTTTGCGTTGAGCCTCAGCCCTAAACGCCGCAGACGAGCCAGAACGACATCTCGATGCCGAACCGCCAACTCTCGAGACTGGGCTAGGATGAGCCAGTCGTCGATGAAGTTGAAATCCGGATGCCCCGGAGCCTCAGCGGGGCCAGTGCTGCATCCATACACTTGGTGAATGTGCTAGGGGAAGTGCCAGGCCGAATGGAAGAACCCGATACTGGTAAGCCACACCCCCGAAGGCAAACCTCAGGAACTTCCTGTGAGAAGGACGGATGGAGACCTGGAAATAGGCGTCCTTTAGATCTATCGTGACGAACCAATCCTCAGATTGGATGTGCGTCACGGTGGCGGGGATGATGAGCATCTTTAACCTGAATCTTCTCAGAGACCGGTTAGAACCCGCAGATCCAAAATAGGGCACGCAGCCCTCCGTCCTTCTTGGGGACTATGAAGTCTCTGTCTGGGGGGGAGACACGTTCCACGGCCCCTTTCCTCAGCAGAGTACAAACTTCCTGTCCCAACACCGGACCTTGCTCCGGGCGGACCACAGTCCAAACCACCCCCTCTCTTCTGTTGAATTTGGAGGGTGGGCTTTGAACTGTAGTCGATACCCATCTATGGCAGTGCGCAGGACCCGCGGAGAAATGTTCGTCAGGCTCCGCCAAGCGTCTGCAAAGTCTGCCAACGGAACCAGCCCCTCGGGATCTTCTGGTGGACCCCTGAAGCCCCAGAACGGCAGGGGGGGAGCCGCCGAAGATCCACGGTGAGTGAGTCGGGATGCCGTCCGTCTGCAGACCCTCGGGGCAGGCAGTACGGTGCGGACTCGATGGTGGCAGGTGCGTCCTGAACATGTAAACGGCGGGATAACATCACCTGTTGCCACGGCGGAGGGGACCTCGGTCGGCCTCCGGGGGGGTGGGGGGGGTGCGGGAGGGGAGAAAGACTCCCCTACCCCGGTCTTCCCTGAGCTCCGTCGGGACTGGATGACGGTCCTCAGATCGCGTCTCTCAGACGGCTGAGGGTGAGAGCGCCGTCTCGCTGCCCCAGCTCCTCGGGGGGCCCCCGAGAAGCGACACTCTGCTTCCCTCCTCTCCGTAGGAGCTCGTAGAGGGAAGGGACCTACGCCTGGCAGCCTCAGCTGCCTTGGGTCCAGACCGGCGAGGGAGGTACTGGCGGAACGCTTCGCACTGCGTCTAACGCTTCGTGGTTCTGCGAAGCTCCGCCAGATCTTCCTCGGAGGGACCCCCCCTCTGAACCATCTCCTGTAGCAGGTTGGCTTGGTAGGCTTGAAGCACCGTGGTGTGCAAGCTCGCACCTGCCTGGCCCGCTGCCATGTACGCCTTCCCCACAAGCGTGGATGTGGTGCGACATGGTTTGGATGGTAACGCCGGCTTCTCCAGGGAGGACGCAAGTCGAGGGGAGAGATAGCTCGCAAGCTCATCCTCCACCCGAGGCATCCTCCCATAACCACGGTCCCTAACCCCCATCACATTACTGTAGTTCAGTGATCGGGGTGTGGAAAGCCATGTAGAGAAGGGTCTGCCCCATGATTTACTCAGTTCATCATGTAAATCAGGAAAGAATGGCAGAGACCGGCGTGGAGGTGGCGTGTGATGCTTAAGAAACCTTTCATCAAGCTACCACTAGCCTGTGGTGTCTGCTCCTCCCGTGGCCAGTTGATGTTGAGCTTAGCCACGGCTCTAGTCACCACCTCCAGCAGCACGTCATAGTCGGGCGCGGCCAGATGACGCCGCCCCGACACCCGGAAGTCATCGTCCACTGCGCTGAGCACGTCCGCCTCCTCGGAGTCGGATTGCTGCAGCGTCTCCGGATCCAAAACCGCGAGTGGGAGAAGCCGAGAACGGGCTCCCGAACGAGAAAAGGAAGCGTCGGAGCCAGCGGATGAAGGTCGGGAAAAAGCCTCAGCCGTCCCGAAATCCTCCGACAGATCACGCTGTGAACCCATGAGTGAAGCCGCCGGGCCGCCTCAGCGGCCGCAGGGCCCGCACCACGGGGAAAACACATCCGGCCATCCTCGGAAAAGAGAGCAATGCTGTACCTCAGTACCCGCACGGAAAGGGCTTCGCAACGGGCGCAGGCAGCCCCCTCGAGAGCTGCCCGTGCGTGCTCCATCCCCAAACATGAGAGACACATCTCATGAGAATCTCCATCCGTGATGTACTGAGGGCAAGAAAAAACACCCCTTCTGTACATCTGGTTGCCAGACATGCTGGTAGACTTCTTCTTCAGGTAAGACATACTGCTTGTAGGACTGGAGCTTTCTTCAAACAACATACAGAGCGCCTGCTGAATAAAAAAAAGCTAATGATGAGTGTGTACAGGTGTGCTTTATACTCCTCCGGTTATTCCGTCACACCTTACCGTTCTAGCAACAGGCCAATAGGATTGGAGTGATTTCATTCACGTTCAGACCTGCTTCGCCTAGAGGCGTTCCCATAGTGTCGTAACCGATGCAGTTCGAGTTCCCTCGAAGGGGAACTCCCATTAATGGGAATCAAAAGGAAACCCTGAAATCCTTTTTTACGAATGGAATGACACGAGTTGGGTCAAAATTAATTCCAAGTGCTGCATCTGCTACTGGTTTGGACACCAGTGTCATAGAAGTAAGTTTTACTTTGGTGCCACACTAACAAACAACATGTCAAATAAATATATCATTCTGCTGCACTGCTTGTAAAAATGAAGTATTTTGTTAAAATACTGTTTAATTGGTGTAATACTCTATCGTTATTTTTTGTTTTTATTTTTCAGAACTGGATCGGTAATTACAAAAGATCACAAATTTCAAAACCTTTGTCTGAACCCCGTCAATCAAAGGCAAAAGTTCACGTCAGAGAGCTGTCGCCTTACAATCTTTTTTGTAGGGACATATTCAAAAACAAAGGTGAGAGACAAAATTGAACGGCTTCTTTTAATTGTTATACTAAATGGTTTGTTTTTGTACATAGTGGCCCTGTTGACATCAGGGGTTTACAAGGGTCATGAAACAGATTTTCAAGATAGTATTTGGCAAGTACTTCACTCACGCAAGTTGCATTCATCAACGTAAGACTGCTGTGTGTATTGAAAAGAATCATCAGGTCATCTACTTTACATGTTATCTTGTTTTTACAGAGTTGTTACAGAGAAATGGGTTTCACAACCCAAGTAAACCAGTGTGTTGGACAGATTGTCGTTGTATGAATTTACTTTAAAAAAGAGATGCTGAATCTAAAGTGTTAAGTTTTCTGTGCATCTATTTTTTCCTCAGGCACAATGAATGACATTAAGGGCAGGTGGGCCACATTGGGGGAAGATGAAAAGAATAAATACTTTCAAGAGGCAGCAGCACTGAGGGCACATGGGCAGACACAGGACCTTAGCCCAGAGATGAGGGATGCCCGAATTAAAATGCACCTTAAGAAGCTGAAGTTAGAGGTTTGGAAAATGGCTTCATTTGCTAGGCATTTGTGGTATTATTTTAGTATTGGATGGAAGGATGATCGACAGCAATTGTGATGCGAGCAGAACATTGTGACAGACAACTGGATTGTTGATTTGTAGATTTTTTTCACCATTTCAAATGAATTCATCCCAAATAAATATTCCAGCTGATTGTTGTTTACATGGCTATCAACATCAGATATTCTCACTTTGAAGAACACCTCTCAAACTAAATTCCTACTGGTTGGGCTAGTCTATTCACATCAAGGTGGTCAATTGAAGCATTAGTAGTCACAAATGGCTATGAGTCAAAATTATTGAATTTGGACTCTATGTAAACAACTAATTTATAGTTAATGTACCCTGGGTGGTCCTTGACCACTTATTTGCCACGTGTGACAACACTGTTTTCATATATTTCCAAGCCCTGTTATGAGTTTTTTCTTCAGTGTGTGTTGAATTTTTAAAAGTAGGTTTTGTGTTTAATCAATTATTTACTATTTTTGTGGTTGTCGTCTTCTAAATATTGTAAAGGTGTCCAAGCTTGAGGATTTGGGTGCGGAAACAGCCATTCTATCATTTGACCGCCAAAAGTCCTCATTAGAGGTGTTTGAACTGAGCAGCAAAGGAGCCACTGATTTCCTTGATACAACGGAGACAGTGAACAACTTCGCACTGCATTTCAAAGGTATTGGTTATATAAAAATCCACAGAAATGGACTCAGGCCTGTAATAGTGCAAATATACATAATACAGTTTTATGAAATTATTGTTGTCTGTTGTTACATCTGTAGCCAGCTCCTCACCCGCAACACCCAGTACCAGAGAACATGTCAGTGTTCTGGTAGGAAAAGTGCAAGATCTATTCAACCAAAAATATAGTAAGCATAAGTTCAAATACTTTTAATCCCTTCATGAATCCATGGCATTATTATCAAATGAATAAATTATTTAATGTGCCCATCAACCATTAGATTGACACCTTACCAAAATGTCTGTTTGCAGCCTGTACACTGGCTATCAACTAGAGAGGAGAGTCACAATTGTCCAACTGTGTAACATTGTGTAACGTGTGCATGCATGTTTGTGCCCGTGTATTTCAGAGGAGGCCGGAGGTACTGGGAGGCTTCCCTACCAGTCCCTGGTAAATCAGGGCATGACCATTAATGTAGCTGGACTGCCCACAAGTCTTACCCTCAGGAAGCCTTCCTTTTATGGAAGGAACCAATTGGTCGAAATTTTGAAAGCTGCAGAGGAGATTTCATTTGAAATAAGTAAGTGACATTACCATTACCAGTGTCTTTCTCCACTTGTGTTTTAGCAGACCATTTGGCTCTATGCAAAGTGGGGAAAATAAGTTAACTAAAGAATAATACTGGCCTACATGTAAGTCTTTGTATAGTTTTGGGGCATTGCATCTCTCTCTGTCCCTTCACCGCAACCGGTCAAGGCAGATGGCCGCCCACCCTGAGCCATGGTTCTGACGTATCTGCCTTTTAAAGGGGTCATTTGATGCGATTTCTTGTTTTTCTTTCTCTTTAGTGTGTTATGTTAGTCTGGGTTTCCCCATACTGCCTTCTGCAGCGCGATTTTATTCGTATTCATTTTATTCGCGCTGAAAGGCAGTATGGATACCATGGTCCAGATTTTCGCCTCATTTAGGGAACCAATCACAGAACGGTGGGGGAGCAGCAAGACGATGACGACATCTATGCAACACACACAAGCAGTTTGTTTATATTCGGCAATAGTTTATATGTTGTTTTTATTCGGCAATAGTCGCTGAACGTTATTGTTTACACAAAAATATCTTACCCATCGTCTTCTTCCTTGTCTAATTTCTGTCGCTCTACATACGTCATCTGGTATAATTGAAACGATTGGCTATGAGCTACGTACAGGCGCATTTGATAGACATTCTTAGCACCCAATAAACGGCGCCGGGCATTCGTAAACCACGCCTCAAATACGAAAAAATGTGCATATGGTTCCCAGACCCAAGTCTCAACGAGAATTGGGTCTGGCGTTAGCCAGGCTAGTGTTATGTAGCTGTTTGTGCATGTATAAGATCTGCAGTGTTACAAAGATCAAAGTCTCAAACCCTAAAGAGATATTCTTTATAAAAGTGAAGGCTCAGCCACACCTTCCTAAAACACTTCGTTCAAACACACCCCCTCATCTCTACGTCAGTGTGTGGGGGCAGAGTTCCATAACACCGCCCAAATGTATACGCAAAGAAGGCATAACTTTTATCCGCGCCGGCATGTCGTAAAGACGCTGTGTTTTTCGTTGCGAAAGCCCAACTACTTTGTTTGGCTTTCCAAAAGAGGACACAGTTAGAAAACAGTGGCTAAGCTTTATTTACAACACTGTTCCAGAACAGTACAACCCAAATATTCGACTGTGTGCTGCGCATTTTTCAGATGACTGTTTCTAGCACCTGGGAGAGCTCAGACTATGTCTTTGTCGTTTCAACTATAACAAATGCAATACTGATGCTTACCAATCTGATACATTCTGGTCCAGTCGCGCTGGCAACGTTGATTGATTAGCTTAGTCATCTGCATCATCCGGATCATATTCCGGCTCTAATTGATAAGGTAGGACTGACATTATAATCTCTCAATATTGCTTTGCTTTGGGAGCTGACGTTCCAGATATGGTAAGAAGTGTGATATTTCCATCAGGTGCTTAAGGTATTTGGGCCAATCACAATGCACTGGATTTCTGGCTAATCAGAGCACACAGCGCTTTTCTGAATGATGAGCTTTATTTAACCTAAAACCGCATAAATGCATTGCATTAAACCAAATACACAAAATAATGTTATTTTTAGAACCATCATATGACCCCTTTATAAAGAAGTTTTTCCTTGCCTCCGTCACATACAGTAGTGCTTGTTCATGGTGGGAATTGTTGGGTATTTGTTAACAATATTATAAAGAGTATGGTCTAGACCTACCGTACTCTGTTTGTAAAGTGCTGTGAGAGAACTTTTGTTATGAATTGGCGCTATATAAATAAAATTGAATTGAAACAGATTCAGGTTATAGATTCTGTATGTGTCTTTGACAGTTTGTAAGGGATGTGACACTATTTCTCAGCTTTATCATTATCCTGAATATCCTATAGATGTTTAGTTAAATATGACTAGTGACTGTGGCCCTTGGCAATGGTTTTCATCTTTTTCATGCTCATCAAACTATTCACTAATTCAATTATATGTATATAATTCTCCGAATTACATTCCTTCATTGATATATTCACTGCTGTGTGATTCATTATTTTCCTCCAGGACTATTGCAGGAAGGCCAATTATTTGTTAAGCTCATGCTACATAAGGTTTTTTTCTGTCTTTCTTTTTTCTCTAAAAATATCAATCAGATGCAGAACAATCCAACCCCACTGACTTGGGAGAGGGGATGTCAGAGCACATGGATGCAGAAGGTATGCTGAGTTGTTTTTATTTTATCTTTAAATAAATATATTACATTAAACTTAAGAAGCATAGTTAACTGTGGTGATTACACAGCACATTTGACTACTGTATACATTATTGAAATAATACAATTAATCAAAAGGTGAAATTTTCACCTTTGTGTAATGGTTTAATCTTTTCAAATCAACAGACACAGCGGATGGCATCCAGATGAAGTCGGTGGAGGAAATTTTAGAGGCCATGTGTGAAAATGGTATTTCTTGTAATCATAATACATTTTACCAAATGTTACATAATACATTTACAATGTTACTGTTCTGAGAAGTCATCCATTGACATTTGACACAAAGAGAAAAGCTTACTTGTTTGAAAATTACAATTTATGGATACAATATTTATCCAGGTGACATTAAAAAGCATATATAAGATTGGTATTCTGATAATTTTACATTTTGATTTGGCTGTTGAGATTTAGATGCAAATAATGGAACTGTCTTTTTTTTTTAATCAATGATTTACTAGTTAACTATTGACAGTATAAATGCTGACAAATTGAATTATGAATTTGTAATTAAGATTAAAAATTTGTATTTAGAAAGTTATTATTTTGTTTTGTGTTATGTACTTTAGGTGCACAGCAGATGGAAGAGTCCTCAGAAACAGCCACTACTGTAGCCATCGTGATGACTGCAGATAAAGGTATCTTTCCACATTGTGGTTATTTTTATATAACAGGAAATGACTGTTATACCATATATATTGCCTTAAAGGATAATTCCGGTATTTAACACCTTGGGCCCTATTTTAACGATCTAAAACGCAAGTGTCAAAGCGCAAAGCGCAAGTAACTTTGTGGGCGGATCCAGGCGCTGTTGCTATTTTCCCGGCGGGATAAATGCCATTTGCGCCTGGCGCAAATCTAAAAGGGGTTGGTCTGACGTAGCTTCATTATTCATAGGTGTGGTTTGGGCGTAAAGTGAATAAACCAATCAGAGCGTCATCTCACATTCCCTTTAAGAGCAGGCGCGCTTGTTCTAAAGCGGATTCCTATTATAACGGCGGATTTGCCTGGCGCGCCAGGAGCGGTTCACAGCTGAGAAGTGACATTGGGGATGGAGAAACCCACCCAAATTAACTTCGGTTAAACAGGCGTATGATTATTTGGGTAAATGTGTAAGCTAGATGTATGCTTTTATAATAAATTATCTATCTATCTATCTATCTATCTATTGTAATAATGTTTGATTTGCAAAAATGAAAACTGCTGCTTAGATGAGAGAAAGTGTATGCGCGTTGTGCACACGCTACATTGATTATGGCCAAGCATGCGCCCTTAAAATAGCATAATGAACAACGCACAACGCGCCATTGACTTTAGACTAGGTTTTTTCTGGTCAGTGGCGCAATTGTTTTATAGAACAGCAAAATAGCATGAGGGAAAGTTTGCGCCGGAACACGCCTCCTCTTTACGCTGAACCGCCCCGGGGAGCGCAAGTGTATTTCTTAGTTAACCGACGTGTGTCTGTGGAGGGAAAAGTCCGCTTTGCGCGGCTGCAAAATAGGAATGATACATGCGTCGGTGTACAAAGTCAATTGCGCTGGGTGCAAGATAGGGCCCCTTGAGTTTATTTTGTTGTTTGTTTTGGATGAACTAGAGTGGTGGACTTAGAAATGTTGACGATGGGTCCTGTCTCGACTTTTTGACTATTTTAGAATAATCTAATGCTCTGACAGCATTAGACTGGCTTTCTATGGGCATGCACAAACATGTGCTTAAAACAACCCTTAACGTTCGTTTTCAAAACTGTGCAACTCACCGAGTGGTTAGTGGTGTTCATTGATGATTAAAAACAAATATATCGGCGCAATGTATGCTTTCAATCCGTGTTATTTGCTATAGTGGAATTTTTTCAGATACCTCACAACCGCGTATAAACTTCCGCTCGATATTTGATATATTAGCGCAGTAATATCAACGAGCACTGAGTCCTTCAACAGAAATCATGCGATTTTACAAATTGGCAAATAAAACACGACAGAAACTGTATTTCGCTGCGCTACTTGTTTTGGAACATCAACGAACACCACTAACCACTCGGTGAGTTGCACAGTTTTGAAAACGAACGTTAAGGGTTGTTTTAAGCACATGTTTGTGCATGCCCATAGAAAGCCAGTCTAATGCTGTCAGAGCATTAGATTATTCTAAAATAGTCAAAAAGTCGAGACAGGACCCATCGTCAACATTTCTAAGTCCACCACTCTAGTTCATCTAAAACAAACGACAAAATAGACTCAAGGTGTTAAATACTGGAATTATCCTTTAAGTTACAAAATAACAAAATATAACAAATGAGCTCTTCCTCATAATAGACCTGGCCAAGACTAGCAGCAGCCTGGATAAAAACAGGCAGTTTCAACAGATTACAATACTAAAATAAGAACAGATATGGAAACAGAAGCATAGACAAAGAAAATTTAAAAGGGGTATAAAAACATTAGACTAACAAACTGTGACAAATTAGCCTCCAATCCTTTCATTTAGGATATAACAGCATTTAACTAGATTCACTTTTAAGTCTTACAAGGGGTAGATTCCAGGCAGAACGTGCAGAATATATACAGCGTTTTCGTATAAAAACATCTTGAGAGTGCAAAGGATGTTGTCCAGTACATTTCTTTACAATACAAACACAGAGAAAGGAGGTAAGAACACCAGCAATTGCTTTTTAAATGATAATGTACCCGTGTACAAGCCTACGGGTGGCTACAGCAGGCCGGCATACGACTGTACAAGTTATGGCCTTACAATTAGTAATCAAACCTGCATCAATGTGAAGTTGTGCTCTGGAAGCAGCTGAAGAGCAAAGTGGTGATTAAAAATGAGTTACCCCTCTGTCTCAGGTTTGATTTACATCCATTTCTGAAAGGGAAAACCCAGAGTTTTCCTTATTTAAAGGTTATACTAAAGCTGCTTTCTGAAATGGAAACCAGGAACTCTTCTTTCTTGACCTGCTTTTATCTAATGATTGAGCATCAGCAATATCTGAGATGAATTGATGTGCAATACAAACATTTGCATTTGGCAACAGTTACAAATGAATAAGCTGCCTTTTATATGTTGCTTTGAATATGGTGATGAGTATTTCAACTAACTGGCTTGACTTCCAAAATATTTGTGTTTTTCCTTTGGTAGATGGAGACAATGTGTGCCGTGTCTGCCGCGTCCATTTTGATGACAAAAATAAGAATGCAAGAAAGAAGTGGCGTTCATGGTCACAGTGCACAGTGTGCCAATCATGGTCACACACTGCATGTGGTTTTAAAAAGAACATGTGCCTTCACTGCCAGTGTCAAAACACCATGCAAACACCCTGAACCTATGCTATTTACTGCATTCCAAAATGTCTCCTGTTACTTTGAGTTGTTTTTACTGTGTTGACGGCCCCCAACCCATCCCTACAAATACACACACACTCACATAATAAATACATACATACATGCACGTTTTAAAATGTATTAAGTCCCTTTCTCCTTTTTCATTAAAATATACTTGATGAACCTTGCTCCAAATTTATTGTAATGGTTACACCTCACTTGTAAGAAGAAAACTGATCTTTTTGTTTTCATTCACCCCCATTTTTATTTATTGTTGTCGTTTGTTGGCACCATCAATGTGGTCCCTTTTAAACTGGGCCATGTGGGGATCAATAAAGTTCTATTGTACTGAATTGAGTCTACGTGTTTGTTTGTTTATATATGAATCTGTTTCGTCATTGGTTCAGTAGGGCCGGGTTTAAGCAAGTTAAATATAATGGTTGCTATGGATGCTGTTATCACTGAAGCCACTTAGTTCGCATGACGTAGTTCCCTCAGAAGTATTTTCACACTCACTGTGTTATGCTTTTCTTTTAATGATTAACATTTAAGATAAAATGTGAAGGGTATAAATATCAATTATTTGAACACATAACCAAACATTTCTTTAAAAAAAAAAACACTTTCTTTAGGTGAATACAAAAAAATGAATTGACATGCTTTAAAAAATGCTTTTTAAATGGCACATGAGTTTTGGTAACATGGACTGAGAAAACATGCATCCATCTTCTACTTGGAAACTTGGTTATAAACTTAAGTTGCCTGAGCAATGAATACACATTTTGAATAGTTAAATATGTGTAGTATTAGATTCTGTGTTTAAAAAAAGATGCTTAATTTTGAAGAGATACAGCAAGCAAATGTCACCTATTGGGTGGAAGGACCTATGTATAATGTAGACTACTCTTGTATTTGACAACCAATAGGCCTAATAATAGTCTACAAGTAGCCTAAGAGGAGATGACTACCCATCATGTAGACGATGGTCTTAGTCATTAATGGTATTTAACCATCATAACAGCATTAACATAAATAGATAGCCTATGTATTTAAGCCATGTGTGTCCCAAACATAAATGCAGTGTGTGTGTATACCAGATATTCCTCATGTTGTAGGGTTGTAAATCTGTTTACAGAGTCACAAACAAACAAACAAACAAAAAGCTTCATATAGGCTACTCCTATTGAGCCTTCAAAGTGCTCTCTAAAACTACACCAGGGATGGCTTGTGTACGTGAAATGAGAAAATTAAAACTTTGTTGTAGAGCTAAACCAATACATCGTTAGAAAGGTCTTGACCTAGAGAGTAATATTATGTATGTATTAAGATTCTACATGGCCCCTGTTTTGAAATACTGACCTTTGAAACGTCACCTTGGTGCATGTTTGAAGGCTTATAATTAAGCAATAAAAGGGGCTATCGACATGGGACCAACTGTTATAGAGAGATCTTGTCCTTAGTTATCATGTGAATATAGTCAACAATTTGGAACAATGTCAAGTATGGTTAAAAATAATTTTAACCTATTTAAAAATATAAAAATTAATTTAATTTAAAATCGGAATACATAGATGTGTTTACAATCCCCCTAGACTCCTCATTGTACTCTCAACTAACTATTTACAACCTCCAATTCTAAGAAAAACACTAATATTTTAAAAACTACAATTCCCTATAGATACACAATGCAGCTTGATACGAATAAGCACTGCAGTTGTAGTTTTTCTGGTTTGCAAATTAGGGTTGTAAAAAGATATATCTACTGAATAAATCAAACATTTAGTACAGCCAAACTATTGATTACACTGTATCTAGATGATCTACGCTAAGAAAATGTAAATATGTTGATTTATTTAAGCTATTTTAGCCGAAACAGGATAACCCGTAAACCCCGCCCACAACACAATGCACTTCCGTGTTTCTCATAATCGAAGGAGTATTGTTAAAAGTGTTAACCTTAAAATTAACATATCGTAATGTGAATCATTCACATCTGTAGCAAAGATAGGAAACACGCATGCAGATAAATTCATTTATTAGTGTGTATTGTGGTCCTTTTCAAAGTTGAACTTAATATCTTAATGTAGCCCATCTACGTCTCCACAGCACTTTACCTGGATATTTTCTTTTCAGATGGAGGAGGATTGTTCTCTCCCTTGATTCGGTTCTAGCTTTGAAGATTAGTTGTCCTCTGAGCTCACAGTCAACATCTTTAAGGGTAGATTGGAAGTCTGAGTCAGATTCTTGCCATCTTCTCCCAATCCGGTGTTTTTTCTCTATGTTCAGCAGAGAGTCCTCAATTCTACAATGGTCAGAAAATAAATATTATTAATAGTTATTTACACACTTGCTCAGAGAACAGTGACAGATTATTGCTTACTCTGTTTCACACTCCATGTACGACTCACAAGTCCCAGATCTATACATAAAAATAAAAAAACACAGCACAAAAATTCATTAGGTACCAAGCAGAAAGCATTTCTGTGGTTCACCCCAGACCAAAGAGTGCATACGTTATTAGGGAGGCCTTGGTGATAATTGATTACTAATCACAACATATTCAATTACTGCAGTATTATAGCAACTCTTAATTTATAACCATTGTAACGGTTTCCTTCAAAGCTATGCTGTTACTGTAATCACACCTACTTCCATGCTGAAGCACATCAGCAGGGCACTGAAAGACAGCTGTAATTACCATATAGTTTTACATAAACACATTAAACTCTTACTTGAACTTGTAGAACTGAATCAGCTGGATGATGTAGTCCCTTTTCCATTTACAGACAGTGTCTGGAGAACAGATAAAGACATTACTACTGCTCTAATACATTGTTTCATTTCATGTAACTTCACATAGCTTGCAGGATTGTATTTCATTACTGTACACGGAAAGGTAAGTATAACATATTTGCAATACGCTTTGCTAATAATTTGCATGACCTTCATACAGTGTTCAAGACATTCACCCAATCACTTCAGTTGCTTACTTATTGGTCTCTGTTTCTGATGGGCTAGCTCCATCTCTCTTTTCTTCCATTTCTCCATGTCTCCCTCAGAAACCAACACTAGACAACAAAAATAACAGAAAACAAGACATCAATACTACATACTCCATGCAAAATGCGCTTGTAAACAGAATCTAAAATTCTCCGGTTTACAACTATTGTTTCCTGCTTCTTATGTGCATTGTTTACCTGGTGCGTCTCTGATGACAGATGAGATGTCTTCTTGAGCGAGAATTGATATTTTCTCTGCTCTGTCTAGTCTTTGCAGGAGCTGCATCTCTGCAAACACAGTTTAATTTACTTATGCTGACCAATTTGTGAGTGATCAGCTTCACTCCAGAAAATATAAAATGTATAAACAGTGAACCACCAGCACAGAATTTTGACAGGTTATGCTGCAGTGGACAAACCTAGGTCAGTTGATTTCCTCCGTCCATAATGCAAAAGGGCATCAGTCAACAGATCGAGGCGGTGAGATGGACTCATCTCCTTTGTGACTCTGGCAAATCTTCGGAGAAAAGACCACAGCCTTTCCATTCCTTCCCCGTCTGTGAGCCCAAACCCATCGAGCCGCCTAGTGCTGTACTTGATCTGTGATTAAAGCAAAGTGGTAGAATAGACGCTGACACTGAGCATGATCGTACTTCAGTGTAAACTGCTTATAGTGATCACGGTTACAGTGATCAACCACTTATATGGATTCAAAAGCTTGGGAAAGAATCATTGCTGTAGAAATGCTGTGTAAATAATTTGTTTATAGTAATCAAGTAGTCCGCTTAGTGTGTTTCATATTGTGTGTGTGTACATACGCTTGCTGTGCACAGTTGCGCGCCATGTGATGTTTTCCTCTACTCACACTGCTGTGGTCTATGGAGTTATTTTGCCCTCCTGTTCCTGCTCTGCTGTTTTTTTGGGACTTTTATGGTACATAATGATTGTCCTGGCTCTCTCACAGCAGCAGCTAGGCCTACTGCATGTTACGTGAGTGTAGTGTAATGCTTTCACCTTGACCATTCAGACAGGGCTTGGATCAGGAGAGGGCGTAGGTGTAGCTTATTTTATTTTATCTTTAAAGGAACACTCCACCGTTTTTTCATATTAAACAATGTAATTTCCTTAACTAAGACGAGTTGATACATACCTCTCTCGTCTCAGTGCGTACGCTCAATCGCTCTGGCGCGCGGCGATACTTTGAGTCCAGTTCATTCATTAGGATCCAAACAGAGATGAAGTTAGAAACGACCAAACACCTCCACGTTTTCCCTATTTAAATATAGTTACACGAGTAGTTACACGACCAAGTATGGTGAGACAAAATAAAACGTGGCGTGGTGTTTTTTGTCGCTTTTAACTTCATCTCTGTTTGGATCCTAATGAATGAACTGGACACTCAAAGTATCGCCGCGCACCAGAGCAATTGAGCGCACGCACTGAGATGAGAGAGGTATGTATGTATCCACTTTTCCTTTAAGTCAGAAAAAATAGTGAAGCTGTTCATGTTATTACTTTATATGCATGTAATAATTATACAAATTAGATAGTAATCTGCATAAAACATAAAAACAAATTTGGTTATAACAATCATCCGCTTATAGTGATTTGGCCCAGACAGATGTGAGATAAGCGGTTTCCACTGTATTGTCCAACAGTGCATCTCTGAAACAAGTTTAGACAAACACCAGTTGGGAAAAATGCCAGAATAAAGATTACTTTTAGGCACATCTACTTAATTTCAGCTGTGCAGTTGATAGACAGGAAAATTGAGGGCAAACAGGGAGTGAATGATGTGTGACACAGGTCCTGATGTCTCTATAAAGCCAATTAATTACCTGGCAGGGCAATTTGTGTCCATAAACATGAAATGCCAGTATGGCCAAGGAGATGTTGTGTGGTATGCCCTCTCCTGATTTCTGATTGAACACAGTATGGCATAATTTTAAGTAAATGTGTCAAGGTCTTTTCTCAAAACAACAATTCAGTTTTACACAAAAAAGTACTTACATGCAAATGTGAGGCAACAACACAGGCAATGTCATAGACTACTCGCAGGTGTATGTTCTTGTCCTCACATCTTCGAAGTAGCTCATCGATGACATACAGGGGATAGGCTAATCTATTTCAACACAAATTTGAATAAGGACACTTTATACTGAGGAAAAGTAAAAATTAATTATACATTCTCCAGCATAGTGAAGATTATAGAATGGTGGTAAAGTTCAAATTTTGTAATGTTTTGGAATATACATTCCATAAGGTTCATATTTGGTGACTGGAAAAATTTGAATTAAAATATGGCTTATTATATGAATAGGTAGAATCAAACAGGGGAATTATCATTCTGGAACACAGGGTCAATAGTCAGAGATGTCACTACTGTGGCATTTACTTACCGTTCTCCTTGGCTCATGTTGACAAACATTAGGGGCATTTCATGACGACAAGAGGCTCCAAACACTCCTGTAACATCAAGTTTATTTGCTTGTTTTTGTGACCTCAGCACGTTGCCAGCCTTGAAGTTACTGCAGTCCTAAAGATTTAAGGAAAACATAGATTTATGGGAGGAATAATGATTAATTAAATATTTCATTAATATTTCATGGACACAGTCCATGAAATTCTACAACTAAGACTAACCTCGTGAGGCTTTGAGCTGTCAAGATGTGATAGCAGGTATTCCTCTACATCCTTTTCATTAACAAACATGCGGGTTCCGTGTAATGGCTCAACCGCACTTGTACCTGAGCTGTGCTTCCTCACAAGGCCAAAGTTGGCATCCAATGTAACAATCATATCCCCATCCGCCTGGAAAACAAACACTTACAGTAATCCTGTATCTGCATCAGGTTTATACATTTATACGAATACAATTTTATTATATTTTTATACTTTATACAAAAATTGGTACTTTCCTGTTATCCGGACCCCACGATGGCCTACCCCTAACCCCGCCCCTAAACCTACCCGTCACTAGGGTTAAGACCAATCAGGGATGACTATACGGACTATACGGGACTAATGCCGCGTTCCAGGCAACCTGTAACCCGTGTTTTTCCAACCTTATACCCGTGAAAGTGTACTGGAACGGCAGTCAAACCCGTGAACTCGTACTAGATCGATGTACTACCAGTTACGAGTTGGAAAAACACGGGTTACAGGTTGCCTGGAACGCGGCATTAAAGAAACACGTGGGATCCGGATAACAGGAAAGTACCCAAAAATTAAGTAAGTTTTCAGATATCAATTCAATGCCATTAGGTCATGGAAAATGCAATCAGGTTAATCGAACAAGAACCACGCTGGAGCTAGAACCAACCTTTGGGCATGCTGGGCATATGGTCCCATCATCTAATTGTGGGCAAATATCTACCAAACTTCTTTGTGGTGATGCCTAAAATGGGATATGGATTCTCCCACCAGGGCTCTGTAGAGTGTGTTAACCTAGGGTATAAGCAGCAGTCAGTGAAAACATTACTGTTTCCTATACTTACATCTGGTGATGGTGGTTCACTCAGAAGTTGTTATTTTGATAGAAAACTTTTAAGAATACTTTTGCATGCAAATGTACAGTACTATATGGTTACATACTTTAAGTTGTGATAATTAATAATGCAGTACAATCAAGGAAGAATGTGTAATTTTCACAACCATATGGAATCGGTCTTCCATGAAAGTACAGTAATGGCGCTTTTCCACTACACAGTACCAGCTCGCCTCGGCTCGGCTCGACTCGACTCACCTCGGCTCGCTTTTCGCTCCGTTTTCCATTGCAGATAGTACCTCCACAATAGTACCTGGTCGTCATAGCGACGCTGCAGGAAAATGCCATGACTTAATCTTCTACGCGAGGCACCCGCTACCCAAACACACAGGACAATGGAGGAAATCGAGTGTGTGCTGTTTTTGGATGTTTTTATTTTTGCTGTTTTTTATTCAGGAAACTCCCGTCTGGCGCGTGCAATAATGACGCAGTGAATGGTGACGATTCTCTCTGACCAATCAGCAGTCTGCCATGTTTTCACGTCACATTTTAGTATCACCTCAGCTCGCTTAGAACCTCGCCGGAGGTGGTACGAAAAAAAGTACCCGAAAGCAGGTACAGGTACAACTTTGACACAGTGGAAAACCAAACAAAGCCGAGCTGAGTCGAGTCGAGCCGAGGCGAGCTGGTACTGTGTAGTGGAAAAGCGCCATAACTGAAATTTTCACTTCACAGGCAAGACTTTAAACTGACCTCTGCAAGTGTGAGGTTGTTTTTCCAGCGCAGGGTGTTGCAAAAACCCTCAACAGAAACCTGACACTCCAGTGACAGACAAACAAAAAGCTCTAGCAGAGGTATGGAGAAGGCTGTGTGGGGCTTGTCGGCTATTGCCGGCCAGAGACCATACCTGAGCAAAGTACAGGTTTCTGGTTCACATGCACACATATTGACTGTGACGGTGCAGAGCCGTCCTGCCAAATAAAAAGAGGGAAATATATATATTAGAAAAAACATAAACAAGTACTACTATAGAGACTAACATATCAGCATAGACTAAATCACTTGAGTGTGTCACCTACAACACCATAAATCAGCAAACAACTTTTTTTTTTACAAAATTGTATCAGACATTTGATTAATTCCTTATAGGAAATCATTACTACACATGTATAGGACCGAATTCCTTAACCTGTCAAGAAAATTAAATACATTAAGATTCTGTCATGTAAAAGATCATGTAAAATGACAAACCTGTGCTGACAATGACCTTCATGTCCTTTGTGTACACAGCATGGGTGCTATGGCCTTCAGGTAAATATAGGAATAACCCCAGGGAGGATGGCTCATAGTAGACATTCTGTAAGAAAGATTGATAGCTCTAACAATCTTTTTAAAACTACAAACTCGTGACACTAACAGTTGATAATACATAATGCTAGAACAATTTGAAGTATCTAATAAATCTGTTGAAATTACTGTGAGTTTGTTGCCTGTGTGTATGACTGCATGGTATTGTTCTTACATTCCACTTATCAGAAAGATGCAGTGAATTTCTGTGAGTCCTCTTCAGACAACCCTCACAAAACACTGCAGTGCTGCTGCACTCAATGCACCTGTAATCAGCATGTTCTAGACAGACAACACACTGGGTAGCGATTGGTGCTGAACATTCAAATGACACCTTAAGCATGTCATCCTTGACTGCATCCCAGGCATGTAGCTCTCTCTTCTTTGCCTTACTGTATGCACTCTCAGAACAAGAACTACAGCTCGGTGCCACATCATCGGGTTCAGCCTGTTGAGATGTAATAGTCGGGTCGGTCTGTTTGGAGTTGGGCTGGGGAAGACCTTGACTAAGGTAAGAAACCTTTGCAGGGCCAACGATACACCTCCTCACCACCTTAATCTTAACGCTCCTGGAACGTGTGGTCTTAACTGTTTTTCCCATATCTGAAATCAAAATATTTGGCAATTATTACATAAAGCAAAGTGCAACCTGTACTTCTTATCACAGCCTAAAAGACAGAAACACATCAGTGAACATGGGATGCAGACAAGGGATATGTATTTGGTGCCATAGATATGTCAATAAAAGTAAGGTTAGGCCTATGGCTTCACTGAAGCGTTAACGAGCATACAATATTATGCAATAAGCCTTACAGTGTGGAAAAAGTAATTTTTACAGGCTAACTTTGCGTTTAACTAGAAACTAAATTTCCCCATTAGCTTCATACGTAAAAACATGCTTATTAGCAACGTTAATGCTCAAATAAAGCAAGTAAGTAACGTAATGATAGGCTAATAACGTAACGTAATAGGGCCTAACGTTAGCCTATATAACGTTTACAAAATAATCGCAATACGCTTATCTCATGTCAACACTCATGTCACGCAACATTAAAACACATTTTATGTATTGTTTTCCCTTATTGACTAATTAATTTCCGTTAAAATGCTCGGTTTTATCATTTAAATGTTCTTACCTGAAAATATCAAGCGCGAAATATTGCAACGTTGCTGCGTCATTCAGTAGACCTCCGATTACCGGCGAGCTGGATTCCTCTGGTATTGGATCTGGAGTCTTCTCTTGTATTTGTCGGTGATTAACCATGTGGATGGATGATAACAGCCTTCTGAGCCTACCAGTAGGCGCAGCAGGCCCCTACTGGCCCATATATATCCGCTGTGCTCAGCTGCTTGGTTTGATCAGTTTATGATGATATATTGCTGAGCTCAGTGTAAAGCTTGGACTAAATAGAGAGTGCATTGTGGGTATATGGGTGAGCTGTGAGCTGTTGTTGAATGTCAAAAAGAAGCCATATATGGTGTGTTCTGTGAAGAGGCAGGAAGACTGCCATGCATGTATCACACACGCTCTGACTGAATGAACACCAGAAACCATCCAACCACAAAAGGGCCTCTTGCGTAAGAGAGATCGACCAATCCCAGCAAGCGCAGATCGTTCAAAGTACTGTTACAAGCTGTTTAAGTCGCAGAGTCTGGTATTATAGGGGCTGTGATGTGTTTTGTGTAGCCTGAAGGGTGGTGATGGCGCATAGATAAGATGCTTGCCTTTGGCGTGGGAGATCTGGGTTCAGTTCCCACTGTGACCTATCCACCATTGTGTCCCTGAGCAAGACACTTAACCCCTCGTTGCTCCAGAGGCGTGCGACCTCTGACATATAGAGCAATTGTAAGTTGCTTTGGACAAAAGCGTCAGCTAAATGAATTAATGTAATAAAAATGTCCTTTGAGTGAAAAGCTTAGAACTTCTTTAAGACATTGAAGAATAGGAATCTATTTTTGTTCTCATTTGTTTTCATTTTGTCTGTTCTTTGAGCCACACGTTAAAACTTCACTACACCACTTTCCAAGATTGGGTCTATTTTGTGAGTTCATCTATATTCTGCCCTCCAGCTGTTTACAACAGGTGTGCTTATCTTTTTTGAATTTGGGCCAGGTTAGGGATGTCTGCTGTTGTGGGCCTGTTATGCTCTCTGAGGCAACACAAATAACCTTGAGTCAGTTCCTTGGCTTGTAGCTACATCCACATGCAGTCACGAGCAATGTAACTACGTTAATGAACAACAGTGCAAGTCAAACCTGTATTTAGGCTAAACCGATTAAATGTAACCAATGTTTGTGAAGATAAAGTAACATGAGCTCAGCAGATTTCAAAATTAAACTCTCCTGTACAGGAAATACCCCTCTGATTAGAGGTTTACCTAATCAGAATAATCCTGTCATAGCATAGCAACATTTTGAACAGCTCTTTGCATGTATGAGTTTTGTCTTGCATCATTTTCGATACATTCGGACTTTATTGCAATGTTTTGCCCACATCATGTTGTTTTCAAACAACAATAAACATGCAGAACACAACATGTTTTGAGCCTTTTATCATCATCATCATCATCTTCCCCTCACTGCTCCATGTCACCTGGATTGCCATCCATAATCAGGATATCGTCAATGCTGTACTTTTTTGCCATTTAAAAAATACAAGCCAAACACAATTTACTGTGTATTTCTCCTCGTATTACTGCTCAGTTTTTATTTAAAATCAATGACCAAAAGACAATTATTATGAAGTGGCATCCAATAGACATTTAGCATCTCGATACAGCAGGAAAACACAAGATAGGCTACAAAATCTCTCCATTTCTGCTCTAAATATACCAAATGATGCCTTTAATTAGTTTACTTAAATCATTAAAAGTGTTTGTAGCTTATACACCTGTGATGGACTGGCGACCTGTCCAGGGTGTACCCCGCCTTTTGCCCATGGTAAGCTTGGCTCCAGCCCCCCCCGACCCTGTAAGCAGGATAACTGGTTGATGATGGATGGATGGATGGATGGATGGATGTAGCTTATACACCTGCAACACGTACACATACACGTTGCTGACGTACTGCGGTAAGCGTGTCGACTCATTTCCGTTTCCGGTGCTTGTGTGTTGGTACCGTGTTGTGCTGCTCTCGCTAAATACCAGTTACGTTTGTTAGATTACAGCGGCCAACTGTCCGCTAAACACTTATTCTTTACAGTAATTTTGCCTAAGCACTCACAGTTCTTTCCATCTTTTAGTGACTGCTGTTCAATCTCATAGTTGTTCTAAAGTTTTGGTAGCTGACGCTACAGTACTTTAGCTTAGCCGTTAGCGACTTTAGCTTAGCAGCTAGCGATGGCTTCTCCTTCTCCCTCTCTCTCTCCTACTTTCTCCTGCTCGGTGTGTCAGATGTTCAGTTACTCCTCTGCCTCCTTTAGCGGTAATGGTATGTGTAATAAGTGTAGTTTATTTGTAGACATGGAGGCGAGGCTCAGTGATTTAGGACCTTGGTAGATCAGTCTTTAGCTCCTGTAGCTAGCCAGTCCCTGGTAGTCGGTGTGGAACGGCCTGAGTTAGCCTCTGGTAGCCGTCCTCCGGCATCTCCTGTGCAGCCAGGAAGGGGGGGCTGGGTGACTGTCCGAAGGAGGAATAGTCGTAAGCATTCAAAGTCCACGGGGCACCATCAACCTGTTCACGTTCAACAGATTTTCCCCACTCAGCGACACACCCGCTGAGAAACCAACTCTGATCATTGGCAGCTCCATTTTGAGAAAAGTGAAGTTAGCGAAGCCAGCGGCCATAGTTAAGTGCATCCCTGGGGCCAGAGCGGGCGACACTGAGTCTTATTTGAAACTGCTGGCTAAGGATAAACGTAAATACAGTAAGATTGTTATTCACGTCGGCGGTAATGACTCCCGGTTACGCCAATCGGAGGTCACTAAGATTAATGTTGAGTCGGTGTGTACATATGCAAAAACAATGTCGGACACCGTAGTTTTCTCTGGACCCCTGCCAAATCTGACCAGTGATGACATGTATAGCCGCATGTCGTCATTCCGCCGCTGGTTGTCGAGGTGGTGTCCAGCAAACAATGTGGGCTTTGTAGATCATTGGCAGACTTTCTGGGGAAGACCTGGTCTGATCCGGAGAGACGGCATCCATCCCACTTGGGAAGGAGCAGCTCTCATTTCTAGAAATCTGGTCAAGTTTATTAGTGGACCAAATCCATGACAACCCAGAGTTGAGACCAGGAGGCAGAGTCGCAGTTTAACACACTTCTCTGCCCTTCTTTTTCAGCAGTTACCCACCCAAAACCCTACGCAGAGTCGCAGTCTAACACACTTCTCTGCTCCTCCATTTCAGGAGTTACTTAGTGAAAATCCTATAGTGACGGTGTCTGCCCCCCCACCATCGAAATTATTTAAATCAAAGGTAAACAGAAGAGGAGCTGTGCATAAAAATTAAAACCACAAGAGCAATAGTGCAAACGAATAGGAAAATTAAATGTGGACTCTTAAACATCAGACCTCTCCACTCCATGAGATTCCCCACTGTGACACGTCCACCAATGCGTCCCTGAGCAAGACACTTAACCCCTAGTTGCTCCAGATGTGAATTGTAAGTCGCTTTGGATAAAAGCGTCAGCTAAATGTAAATATTAATATTGTGAATTTCCCACAAAATTTCTTTTTATCTGACCACTATTTGGTAACTTTCCACTTGCTATTGCTGAACTACACGCCATTAGGCAAAAACTTCTATACGACGTCTATCTGATAGTGCTGTAGCTAATTTTAAGGATGTGATTCAATCTTTATTCATAATCATGTCTCAATTTAACAGAGGACTCTGTGCTAATTTCAGTCCCTCCCAAATCGATCATCTTGTTGATAGTGCTGCAGGCTCGCTGCGAATGACACTCGACTCTGTAGCCCCTCTAAAAAACAAGATAATAAAACAAAGACGGTTAGCTCCATGGTATAATACTGAAACTCGCAAATTAAAGCAAATATCGCGGAAACTTGAAATCTGGAAAATTCTCATTTAATTTGGCAAGATAGTCTTAAAACTTATAGGAAGGCCCTCCGTAATGCCAGAGCAGCGTACTACTCGTCATTAATAGAGGAAAATAGGAACAACCCCAGGTTTCTTTTCAGCACTGTAGCCAGGCTGACAGAGAGTCACAGCTCTATTGAGCCAAGTATTCCCATAGCTCTCAGTAGTTACGACTTCATGAGCTTCTTTAATGATAAAATTCTAACAATTAGAGACAAAATTCACCAAGACCTGCCCTCAACTGGCACCGACTTATCTCTAAACTCAGGAACCTTGGAAACGACTGTAAAACCTGATATACAGACGTGTTTGTACCCTTTTGTGAAAGAAAGAAAAACCCACAATGGTCACAAAGAAAATTATAGACAAGCATGTTAAAGGTAAAAGCTGTAAGACCATCTCCAAGCAGCTTGATGTTCCTGTGACTGCAGTTGCACATATTATTCAGAAGTTTAAAGGTCCACAGGGCTGTAGCCAACCTCCCTGGACATGGCCCCAAGAGGAAAATTAATGACCAATCAAAGAGACAGATAACACGAATGGTAACCAAAGAGCCCAGAACAACTTCCACAGACATTAGAGGTCAACTCCAAGGTCAAGGTACATCTGTCATGGGCAGCTGAGTGCAGAAGCGGAGAACTGAGGTGTGGACCCAAATACAGACTGTAGGCAAGGTGTTTGCAGTAAAATAAAGATTTATTAAGTCATGTTGTTTTATGTCCTTACATGGAGTCTGTGTTTTGCTGTGAGACGGTTGTTTTATGGTGTTAGTGGACTGCATGTCGTTAGCTGCCGTGTGGTCGCGCACAGGGCTGATTCCGACCCGGGGTCCCCACGTTAAAAGCAGAATAGTGGCTGATGCGAGCAACGGAGAAAACAGGCGTGTGCTTCATTTATAAGTGAGTTTTGAGCCCATTGACAATAAGGCAATGAAAATTTGATTCATTTCTTTGACAAACTTACATATAGCCCCTTTAAAGTCAGGGCTGGGGAGAAGCTAACATCAGCTGCCAAGACCACCTCATCTGACCTGCTAGCAATAACACAAGACTGGGAGCAAAAAGTCAACTTGGGGAAGCAACTGAAGTTTTTCGAGGTCATTTTGAGGTCAGAGTGAACTTTGACCCCCCAAACTCTAATCAGTTCATCTTCGAGTCCAAGTGGACATCTGTGCTAAAGACAGAAGGACAGACAGACAAACTGAAAACACAGTCTTATATTTTATTAAACTGCTTTTTCTTTGAATACAGCAGATGATAAATTTAATTTAAATGGCTATGAGCAGACAGTCACGTGGTGTCGTCATTTCCACGTCCACAATGATCCACCTGGACCCGATCTCATTTTATCATAAAAGTGCCCTCATACTGTCTGTAGCCCTGGTGTAAAATATAGGGATTAAAATAAGTTAGTTCCTATCAAAAGCAGAATAAAATAATTCAGTATGGAAATTAACCCATCCTCGCTTGATCGTCGTTGCTCCATACCCGGTTCACTCACCCTCGTCCTCCGTTCAGTCGGCTGGGCTCACCCTCCGGTCCTCTCCTCTCGGGCTTCCTCCACGGCGCCCTCCCGGCTCCTCCCCGCTCCTCGCCTCACCACCTGCGCCTCGCCTGCTCCTCTGTCCTCTGTGCCCGCGTCCCCCGGCGTCCACCTCTCCTCCCTCACCTCTTCCCTAACCCCCTCCGTGAACCCTCAATAAAACCTCCTTCCCTCTGAGCGTTGCGTTTGGGTTCTTTCTGTCCCGTCTCCCAACAATAAACACCCGCAGTCGAACCGGATTCTGCAGCTACAACTACACCGTTTAGTGTCGAGAGGACCCAGAGTTAACTGCTTTTATTAAATTAACGATTTACTTTAATTTTGGGGATTAAAACATTACATTATTACACTAACACTGTCTTGCTGACAGACCTGACAAAGCATCAATTCATTTGTGTAACAAGTCAGCATCATGTTGTATTTTACCAAAATTTTTATCCGTTTATTGCAACAAAATCACAGCAAAATGTTAATTTTTGGTTCATCCCGCTGTAGTAATCACGCCTCATTTATTTGCATTATCGCAGCGAGTAGTGCAGTGATCCAACATACACAGATTAAATTTGTGTTAGGTTTGAATTCACACTAAGGGGACATGGTATAATAAGTGTCATAACAAGACCAAGAGGTCTGAACTGTAGAAACACCAGTTCAGTTTGCTGCCAGACCAAATACCAAAACTGCACTTTATCAACTGATCTTCATTTAAATCAGCTGCTCACATCAGTGGAGCCCTTTGGAGTCAGGAAATTTCCAAACAACTGCAAAGCCATTTGCCAACGCAAATCTTATCAAAGCTTATAAAGTTTTCTTATCTTAAGCTCACACAATATACAGGAGGTTATTTAGGTGCAATGACTGTGAAGTTAAGTGAGTGGATGTTTGGACAACATTTGCACTGTGATAGTGTTTTTTCTTCTCTGGCACTTCAAATCACTGCCTGTTACAACAGGAGCCCTTCCAAAATTCCTCAGAACAGTAAAACAGGGGGAGGACGCTGTGGGGGAAGTCCGAGGAGGAGAGGAGGGATGAGCCCAGCCGACTGAACGGAGGACGAGGGTGAGTGAACCTGGGAGGGAAACAGACAGAGAGACAGGGTTAGGGATGACAGGGACAAAGCACAGGGAAAATGTGAGGAAACATGAAAGCCTGAACACAGAGGTGGCACCGGGTATGGAGCAACGACCATCAAGCAAGAGTGGTGTGGAGAACCGGGGTTGAAATACAGGCAGGGATGAGGTTGACTACTGAGGTGCAGGTGCGGGTCGTTGGCTGGGCTCAGGAGCAGAGGGAGAGAGAGCACACACAGGGGAGAAAACACAGGGAGGCAGGCAGGGAACAGAAAACCAAGGAAAAAGCTGAATAAGAGATAAAAAGGAGAAAAAAAACAGGACACTCACCGTCAGCCGGGCTGCCACCACAACAAACACAGTGTTATAATCTACCTGTTTGCTCATATTACCTCAGCAGGGCTGCTGTGTGTCATATTGTTTAAACCAGTCAAAGTCCATGGTGAAGTTTAACTCAGATGATAAAACACCAGAACAATCAATTTTGCCCATTTCCACGTTTTACCAGAGTGGAGACTGAGGAGTCACTCCACAGCTGTGCCTCTGAAAATGTTCTGTCACCATGAAGTTGTGTTATGATATTTGTCTTTTCACCTTTTTGATCTTTGGAGAAAATCAAATCCCATCTGAGGCTCCCACAGGGGAAAGCCACAGTCCAAGAAACAAAGATGGAAATAAATATATAAAAGGAACTTAAAATATGGGAGAGGCTCCTCTGGAAGCTCTGTAGTGATTTGTCAAAACGCAGACAAAGGAAATGTCATGTAGTGGGCCAGGAGGTTGAGTCTTCACCAAGTGTGACTGAAATAAATGAATGTAGTAATGTAACGTTTGCTTTTGTGCTCCACCGTGTTGAAGCTGAATTTTTTATACACCGGAAAACATCTGCAGTATTTTTCATTGTTAAGCTGTTAAATCCCTTAAAATATGTAAAATGAAACCAAAGATTCAAAAAAATAAGCTGCCAACACTGTCCAGTAAACCTAATTTATCAGTCCAAGATCAAATATGACAGCCATAAATCAGGATGTACTGGAGAGAAAAATGGCTAATCAACTTGTCATTACAGCCCATTTTAGATATGTGCTCATGTGGATAAGATTCCTCAGAATGTGGTGGTAAACTCAGCACCTGGCTACGGGTGTGAGCTGCTGTGTAAACAGCGTTTTTTTCCCCCTCTTAGTCGTTTTCAGTCACTGCCCAAAGATTCCTTAGAACTGGCATGAAAAGCTGAGCTGAGCAGGGTGACTATGAACGTCCATCAACATGAACTGACAGAGATAAAACTGCTCATTAAACCTGTTTTGTTTTGTTTCCACCTTTTACCAGAAAGCTCTGGAAATGTCCTCTTACCATTGTTTTTACACAAGAATCATAAACGGTGCTGAAACTAGGCTAAAATGAGAACAGCTCAGTGCCATAGATGCCTGAAGATGCAATCTTCACAGATATGGGTTTGTCATAGAGGCAATGAAAGCTGCCAGGGATTGATTCAATAAAGTGCGCTTATTAATCTCATGTTGTCTGTTTTTATATTTGTTTGTAATGAATGAATGTAACTTGAGAACACCAGTCTTCTTCATAGGCCCAGAAATGAACACACATACACATGAAGGGAATATGAGGTCAGGTTTCCAGTTCAATTAATAATTTGTGTTTTTAGTGATTATTAGTTCCAGCACCTGATTATCTGCCTCCTTGTTCTCTGTTGTATTTGGTTTCACACGTCCTTGTGTATTGTCGCTAGCTTTACTTCCTGTTTTATTTTGTAGTGATCAGTTTTATGTGTTTTTTGTCTGGGTTTGTTTCCTGTCTGCTTGATTGCTTATGTGTCTCACCTGTGTTAATTGCCCTGCCTGCTTGTGTGTATATATTGCCCTCAGTTCTGTTTAGTCCTCGTGGTGTCGTTGTCTATTGTTGAGTGTTCTGCCTTGTACTCTATTTCCTCGGATTTATGGATCTCCCTGTGTTTGGATTTAACCCGTGTTGGACTGCATTGTTGGATTTTTCCCTTTGGTTTGGACTCTCACCACGAATCAAGATGTAAGCCTGTTTCTAGTATTCCTGTTTTGTTTCCTTAAATAAACCATTTGTTCACACTAGTGTTTCCCGGCCTTAACACTCAGCCTGCCTGATAACATCAGCATGCTCACAATGAGTATGCTAATGTTTACCCTATCTCCAACTGTGCATACACAAGGTAACTCCGCTTTAATCTTGAGAAGCTGCAGAGCTGCAGTCTCTTTTCATTCAACTTACACTGCAAATTTCCAGCTAAACTGAGGTGCTCTCTCTCACGTGTCATTCACTGGTCTTGTGCAGTTTTACGTGCATTACTGCTGCCGACAGCTGCATGCACGCCGCAGTTCCTCGCAGGTCTATTTCAAGTAGCCGGCTATTTAAAACCGATAAAATATTCTTTGTTTCATCAACGCTGATATTATCCTAAAGTCCCACGAGGTGCGGACAACACCAGTGAAGCTGGGGCTCCGTCTCTTCAGCAAGTGTTCCTCTTCTGCCACCACACACATACACGCTGCGCCTACACATGCACACTGACGATCCAGGGTTAGGGTTACAGTTTTGGATTTATTCATGCACTTATGCACTTAAATATTTAAAGTTTTATTCTTTTTACATGTTTACAGCATTAAACATTGAAATGTGTCTTGTAACAGGCTGAATATTAACTTATTGGGAGAAAACCGGTAGTTCTATGTAAAATCAGACATTGAGCACACCCGTATCGCCAAAATGGCATGATCCTTGTTTCACTGCGAAGCTTCGACTGTGAGATTGACAGTCGAATCAGGCTCCGCCCGTTGGCGCATTGAATCTTCGGGGTCAGCCCTACCAGGTAGTTCAACTTCCTCGCTTTCTTTTCTCCAAGTAATGTCCAGTTTTGTCCGGTTTTTATATAAATATGAAGTAGCAGTCCAGAACTCTGGGTGCCAACCAACGCTAACAACAGCAGCGGCACCGGATGTGCTCAGAAGCTAGCTGCTGAGAAGCTCTAGTGAAGATAAATCAACATTTTTATCCCAAAATCTAAAGTAAAAAGCTAATTTAATAAAAGCAGTTAACTGAGCTCCTCCCGCGGGTGAACAGCGTAGCTGTCAGAGCGTAATCCAGACCGACTACGGGTGTTTATTTGTCCAAACGCTGCAGCGCTGCCCCGGCTCTCTCCTCTACACCTCCCGGTAGCTCAGCAGCTGTCTGTCGGCCAGCGGAGAATTAGTCCCCCGCTCTGCATGGTCCTCTCCAAACAACTCTCTGAAGCCATCTTGTGACGTCCGGACAATCTCAACACAGCGTCATGCAACTATCTCGCTTGAGTTGAAAATTTAACTCGCACGAATCCCTTCGCATCGAAGAAATTGACAAGTGACACGCAGGAAATATCACAGACAGCTCACAAGTGTAACATCAGGATAACTGAATACATTTGTACTGTGGCAGCTACATGAACTAGCAGCTGTTTCATGGTTTTTATGGTATGTAGTCGGTTTTGTTCTAGTTATATTATACTCCCTCTCTCTGACCCTCTCCCTCTTTGAGTTTTCATAGTCTCCCCCTCTTTCCAAGACCCTCTTTCAGCCACACTAATAAGTACATTCTGTTTTCAAAAGTTATTAGAAATGAGCATTTAAGTGCTTTATTTAAAAAAGGCCCCCTAACCCCCCTAGCATTTTTGCGTCCCCCCAGGTTCAAAGTTGCTCCTACGCCCCTGGGGCCACCCCAAATAAATCAATGTATGGGAACACTGTGCTGTTCAGCTGTACTATCTGTGGCTTTGCTGTCCTCACTGTTTAATCTTTCACCCATGAGCCGGGCTGTGGCATCTTCCTCTTCCCGGTCTTAGCGTCTGTGGCCCTACGAGGCCTACTACAGAACGATCTGGAACTTTTTCACGTTTACTTGCATTTCAGTTAAACTCTGCTTTTCCGTTTTCTGTTGTAGCTGGTTTTCCAGCTGTCAGTGTCACTGTGGTGTGTGAGAGAGATGGATGGGCGGGCTAAAGGTTGCATTGACGTTCATATGATATAGACCATCAGGCCAGGGGAGAAGGGCGGTTGGCCCGTGTCGCACGACCTGCCATTTCTCAAATGTTGTAAGTTACACACGAAAAACTGCCCAACCACAGCCTGTGAGTAGAGACAGGTTCAACTAAACTGCACAGTCGGCTGTTGCATATTGTGGGGTGCAGAGGGTTGACTATATAATCTGCTCTTCCTCCTCTCAGGGCAGAGAAGAAGTCTAACATCTAGAAGCAGAAGATGTAAACATGTGTTTGTAATAACTTCACACCACAGTATGAAACGTTAGACCTGTCATATTTAACTTTATAGGCTTTGCTTTTTAGTCTGAAGAAATCAGATACTTCAGTAAAATCCTTTAATAGTTATTATGTAAGGCATTTATACACCACTGGAAACATACTGAACTAAACAAACTGGCCTTCTAAATATTACACAGTGAACCTTTAAAGTTTGTCACCCTTTTCTGTTGGCTACACTTCAAACGGCGGTTACTGAGACCACTGTGAACATAATGTACAAAACAGCACCCGCAGAGTGAAACTAAAACGCGGCACACACCACAAAATGCAGAAATGTCCAGACTTGTCTCTGATAGACTTTGTAAAACAAAGGAAGGGTAAGAAATCAAAACCTCACCACAGTATCCTCAATACAGTTTGTGTTCTTTTACGTTTGATGGCTGATCGCCTGCATGTTGCCGCCAACACACACCAAAGTCAAGGTTACTTGCAAAGTGCATTTACACCGTGAACTCTTACCTGCCGTTTCTCAAATCTTGTAAGTTACACACGAAAAAACGCCCAACCACATCCCGTGAGTAGAGACGGGTTCAACTAAACTGCGATACGGTCTGTGCTGAGGTTAATAAAGGCTGTCTAATAAATGAAATTTAAAAAATGATGCAGAGGTCTCTAAAACTCATGTATCCTACAGGATACACTTACAGGGTTAAACTAAAAGGATAAACTTCAGAAGATAAGCAGCGGATTTATTAAATTCAGCCTGCTGAGGTTTCCTCTAAATGTTTAACACTGGAATGTGTTTTGGGAAAGAATCAGTGATCAGAGCAGTTTTATGTTCTTAGGAAAACAAGCAACGCTCTACAACAGACTACAAAGCACGCACATATGACAAAAAGGTATGTAGGCCTAAATCATGAGGCCCAGAGCAGAAGTAGCAGAGATGTCCTTCTTGTTTCCCGCCACGTAAAAAAGGAAGTAGTGTTTCATCATCACTTCAACTGCAGCTATACTGGTTTTTACCCTTTTACCAAAGGCATCATTAAACTAGATGTTATTAAGATGCTAATACAGTAAGTTAATAAATTAGATTTTCTTTGGCACCGAGCAGTCAGCTTTATGATGCTTTGACTACACAGAATACGCCTGAGTGTTAGAAGAATTAATTCATTGTTGGTTTCAGTCTCTTTTCATGGGATTGGTTGAAAATAAGAAAAAAATAAAGAATATCATCGATAGCAGTGATGTTGTGTTTTGCTATTTGCAGCCGCAGTACCTGAAGAGGAGCAGACCTGGTCATACACACTCCCTCCTGCTGAGGGGTTGTGGACGGAGAAAAGATTTTTTTAAAAAGCCACATAGAGAACTGATTTGGCATCACTCTGTAGAATGTGGACCATGTTTTACTGCGAGGGTGCATCCATAAGCATAAAATGATGAGATGTCTTCAATTAAAATCTATGCTAATGAACTTCATAGAGTTATGTTTTTAACAGTGTTCTTTTCATTGGCCACTCTGACACATGACTATCAGCTAATATTAAAATATATATACATAAAATATGACATTTTTTGAGCATGTTTATGGCGTCAAATATGTGATGACTTTGAAGAAAAAATAAAAATGAGTCCTCCAGTTCCACGTTTCTCCACGTCTGATTTTACATAGAACTACCGGTTTTCTCCCAATAAGTTAATATTCAGCCTGTTACAAGACACATTTCAGTGTTTAATGCTGTAAACATGTAAAAAGAATAAAACTTTAAATATTTTTAAAGTGCATGAATAAATCCTAAACTGTAACCCTAACCCTGGATCGTCAGTGTGAATGTGTAGGCGCAGCGTGTATGTGTGTGGTGGCAGAAGAGGAACACTTGCTGAAGAGACGGAGCCCCAGCTTCACTGGTGTTGTCCGCACCTCGCGGGACTTTAGGATAATATCAGCGTTGATGAAACAAAGAATATTTTATCGGTTTTAAATAGCCGGCTACTTGAAATAGACCTGCGAGGAACTGCGGCGTGCATGCAGCTGTCGGCAGCAGTAATGCACGTAAAACTGCACAAGACCAGTGAATGACATGTGAGAGAGAGCACCTCAGTTTAGCTGGAAATTTGCAGTGTAAGTTGAATGAAAAGAGACTGCAGCTCTGCAGCTTCTCAAGATTAAAGCGGAGTTACCTTGTGTATGCACAGTTGGAGATAGGGCAAACATCAGCATACTCATTGTGAGCATGCTGATGTTATCACGCAGGCTGAGTGTTAAGGCCGGGAAACACGAGTGTGAACTGAAAATGCAGACAGTGATTGGGTGGATGCTGTTGAAATGGTTTATTTAAGGAAACAAAACAGGAATACTAGAAACAGGCTTACATCTTGATTCGTGGTGAGAATCCAAACCAAAGGGAAAAATCCAACAATGCAGTCCAACACGGGTTAAATCCAAACACAGGGAGATCCATAAATCCGAGGAAATAGAGTACAAGGCAGAACACTCAACAATAGACAACGACACCACGAGGACTAAACAGAACTGAGGGCAATATATACACACAAGCAGGCAGGGCAATTAACACAGGTGAGACACATAAGCAATCAAGCAGACAGGAAACAAACCCAGACAAAAAACACATAAAACTGATCACTACAAAATAAAACAGGAAGTAAAGCTAGCGACAATACACAAGGACGTGTGAAACCAAATACAACAGAGAACGAGGAGGCAGATAATCAGGTGCTGGAACTAATAATCACTAAAAACACAAATTATTAATTGAACTGGAAACCTGACCTCATATTCCCTTCATGTGTATGTGTGTTCATTTCTGGGCCTATGAAGAAGACTGGTGTTCTCAAGTTACATTCATTCATTACAAACAAATATAAAAACAGACAACATGAGATTAATAAGCGCACTTCAATCAATCCCTGGCAGCTTTCATTGCCTCTATGACAAACCCATATCTGTGAAGATTGCATCTTCAGGCATCTATGGCACTGAGCTGTTCTCATTTTAGCCTAGTTTCAGGACCATTTGTGATTCTTGTGCAAAAATGTAAACAATGGTAAGAGGACATTTCCAGAGCTTTCTGGTAAAAGGTGGAAACAAAACAAAACAGGTTTAATGAGCAGTTTTATCTCAGTCAGTTCATGTTGATGGACGTTCATAGTCACCCTGCTCAGCTCAGCTTTTCATGCCAGTTCTAAGGAATCTTTGGGCAGTGACTGAAAACGACTAAGAGGGGGAAAAAAACGCTGTTTACGCAGCAGCTCACACTCGTAGCCAGGTGCTGAGTTTACCACCACATTCTGAGGAATCTTATCCACATGAGCACATATCTAAAATGGGCTGTAATGACAAGTTGATTAGCCATTTTTCTCTCCAGTACATCCTGATTTATGGCTGTCATATTTGATCTTGGACTGATAAATTAGGTTTACTGGACAGTGTTGGCAGCTTATTTTTTTGAATCTTTGTTTCATTTTACATATTTTAAGGGATTTAACAGCTTAACAATGAAAAATACTGCAGATGTTTTCAGCTTCAACACGGTGGAGCACAAAAGCAAACGTTACATTACTACATTCATTTATTTCAGTCACACTTGGTGAAGACTCAACCTCCTGGCCCACTACATGACATTTCCTTTGTCTGCGTTTTGACAAATCACTACAGAGCTTCCAGAGGAGCCTCTCCCATATTTTAAGTTCCTTTTATATATTTATTTCCATCTTTGTTTCTTGGACTGTGGCTTTCCCCTGTGGGAGCCTCAGATGGGATTTGATTTTCTCCAAAGATCAAAAAGGTGAAAAGACAAATATCATAACACAACTTCATGGTGACAGAACATTTTCAGAGGCACAGCTGTGGAGTGACTCCTCAGTCTCCACTCTGGTAAAACGTGGAAATGGGCAAAATTGATTGTTCTGGTGTTTTATCATCTGAGTTAAACTTCACCACGGACTTTGACTGGTTTAAACAATATGACACACAGCAGCCCTGCTGAGGTAATATGAGCAAACAGGTAGATTATAACACTGTGTTTGTTGTGGTGGCAGCCCGGCTGACGGTGAGTGTCCTGTTTTTTTTCTCCTTTTTATCTCTTATTCAGCTTTTTCCTTGGTTTTCTGTTCCCTGCCTGCCTCCCTGTGTTTTCTCCCCTGTGTGTGCTCTCTCTCCCTCTGCTCCTGAGCCCAGCCAACGACCCGCACCTGCACCTCAGTAGTCAACCTCATCCCTGCCTGTATTTCAACCCCGGTTCTCCACACCACTCTTGCTTGATGGTTGTTGCTCCATACCCGGTGCCACCTCTGTGTTCAGGCTTTCATGTTTCCTCACATTTTCCCTGTGCTTTGTCCCTGTCATCCCTAACCCTGTCTCTCTGTCTGTTTCCCTCCCAGGTTCACTCACCCTCGTCCTCCGTTCAGTCGGCTGGGCTCATCCCTCCTCTCCTCCTCGGACTTCCCCCACAGCGTCCTCCCCCTGTTTTACTGTTCTGAGGAATTTTGGAAGGGCTCCTGTTGTAACAGGCAGTGATTTGAAGTGCCAGAGAAGAAAAAACACTATCACAGTGCAAATGTTGTCCAAACATCCACTCACTTAACTTCACAGTCATTGCACCTAAATAACCTCCTGTATATTGTGTGAGCTTAAGATAAGAAAACTTTATAAGCTTTGATAAGACATCTTTCTTATGTTTTGCGTTGGCAAATGGCTTTGCAGTTGTTTGGAAATTTCCTGAGTCCAAAGGGCTCCACTGATGTGAGCAGCTGATTTAAATGAAGATCAGTTGATAAAGTGCAGTTTTGGTATTTGGTCTGGCAGCAAACTGAACTGGTGTTTCTACAGTTCAGACCTCTTGGTCTTGACACTTATTATACCATGTCCCCTTAGTGTGAATTCAAACCTAACACAAATTTAATCTGTGTATGTTGGATCACTGCACTACTCGCTGCGATAATGCAAATAAATGAGGCGTGATTACTACAGCGGGATGAACCAAAAATTAACATTTTGCTGTGATTTTGTTGCAATAAACGGATAAAAATTTTGGTAAAATACAACATGATGCTGACTTGTTACACAAATGAATTGATGCTTTGTCAGGTCTGTCAGCAAGACAGTGTTAATGTAATAATGTAATGTTTTAATCCCCAAAATTAAAGTAAATCGATAATTTAATAAAAGCAGTTAACTCTGAGTCCTCTCGACACTAAACGGTGTAGTTGTAGCTGCAGAATCCGGTTCGACTGCGGGTGTTTATTGTTGGGAGACGGGACAGAAAGAACCCAAAGCAACGCTCAGAGGGAAGGAGGTTTTATTGAGGGTTCACGGAGGGGGTTAGGGAAGAGGTGAGGGAGGAGAGGTGGACGCCGGGGGACGCGGGCACAGAGGACAGAGGAGCAGGCGAGGCGCAGGTGGTGAGGCGAGGAGCGGAGAGGAGCCGGGAGGGCGCCGTGGAGGAAGCCCGAGAGGAGAGGACCGGAGGGTGAGCCCAGCCGACTGAACGGAGGACGAGGGTGAGTGAACCGGGTATGGAGCAACGACGATCAAGCGAGGATGGGTTAATTTCCATACTGAATTATTTTATTCTGCTTTTGATAGGAACTAACTTATTTTAATCCCTATATTTTACAACAGGGCTACAGACAGTATGAGGGCACTTTTATGATAAAATGAGATCGGGTCCAGGTGGATCATTGTCGGACGTGGAAATGACGACACCACGTGACTGTCTGCTCATAGCCATTTGAAATTAAATTTATCATCTGCTGTATTCAAAGAAAAAGCAGTTTAATAAAATATAAGACTGTGTTTTCAGTTTGTCTGTCTGTCCTTCTGTCTTTAGCACAGATGTCCACTTGGACTCGAAGATGAACTGATTAGAGTTTGGGGGGTCAAAGTTCACTCTGACCTCAAAATGACCTCGAAAAACTTCAGTTGCTTCCCCAAGTTGACTTTTTGCTCCCAGTCTTGTGTTATTGCTAGCAGGTCAGATGAAGTGGTCTTGGCAGCTGATGTTAGCTTCTCCCCAGCCCTGACTTTAAAGGGGCTATATGTAAGTTTGTCAAAGAAATGAATCAAATTTTCATTGCCTTATTGTCAATGGGCTCAAAACTCAGTGTTTTCTCCGTTGCTTGCATCAGCCACTATTCTGCTTTTAACGTGGGGACCCCGGGTCGGAATCAGCCCTGTGCGCGACCACACGGCAGCTAACGACATGCAGTCCACTAACACCATAAAACAACCGTCTCACAGCAAAACACAGACTCCATGTAAGGACATAAAACAACATGATTTAATAAATCTTTATTTTACTGCAAACACCTTGCCTACAGTCTGTATTTGGGTCCACACCTCAGTTCTCCGCTTCTGCACTCAGCTGCCCATGACAGATGTACCTTGACCTTGGAGTTGACCTCTAATGTCTGTGGAAGTTGTTCTGGGCTCTTTGGTTACCATTCGTGTTATCTGTCTCTTTGATTGGTCATTAATTTTCCTCTTGGGGCCATGTCCAGGGAGGTTGGCTACAGTCCTGTGGACCTTTAAACTTCTGAATAATATGTGCAACTGCAGTCACAGGAACATCAAGCTGCTTGGAGATGGTCTTACAGCTTTTACCTTTAACATGCTTGTCTATAATTTTCTTTGTGACCATTGTGGGTTTTTCTTTCTTTCACAAAAGGGTACAAACACGTCTGTATATCAGGTTTTACAGTCGTTTCCAAGGTTCCTGAGTTTAGAGATAAGTCGGTGCCAGTTGAGGGCAGGTCTTGGTGAATTTTGTCTCTAATTGTTAGAATTTTATCATTAAAGAAGCTCATGAAGTCGTAACTACTGAGAGCTATGGGAATACTTGGCTCAATAGAGCTGTGACTCTCTGTCAGCCTGGCTACAGTGCTGAAAAGAAACCTGGGGTTGTTCCTATTTTCCTCTATTAATGACGAGTAGTACGCTGCTCTGGCATTACGGAGGGCCTTCCTATAAGTTTTAAGACTATCTTGCCAAATTAAATGAGATTTCAAGTTTCCGCGATATTTGCTTTAATTTGCGAGTTTCAGTATTATACCATGGAGCTAACCGTCTTTGTTTTATTATCTTGTTTTTTAGAGGGGCTACAGAGTCGAGTGTCATTCGCAGCGAGCCTGCAGCACTATCAACAAGATGATCGATTTGGGAGGGACTGAAATTAGCACAGAGTCCTCTGTTAAATTGAGACATGATTATGAATAAAGATTGAATCACATCCTTAAAATTAGCTACAGCACTATCAGATAGACGTCGTATAGAAGTTTTTGCCTAATGGCGTGTAGTTCAGCAATAGCAAGTGGAAAGTTACCAAATAGTGGTCAGATAAAAAGAAATTTTGTGGGAAATTCACAATATTAATATTTACATTTAGCTGACGCTTTTATCCAAAGCGACTTACAATTCACATCTGGAGCAACTAGGGGTTAAGTGTCTTGCTCAGGGACGCATTGGTGGACGTGTCACAGTGGGGAATCTCATGGAGTGGAGAGGTCTGATGTTTAAGAGTTCACATTTAATTTTCCTATTCGTTTGCACTATTGCTCTTGTGGTTTTAATTTTTATGCACAGCTCTGCTTCTGTTTACCTTTGATTTAAATAATTTCGATGGTGGGGGGGCAGACACCGTCACTATAGGATTTTCACTAAGTAACTCCTGAAATGGAGGAGCAGAGAAGTGTGTTAGACTGCGACTCTGCGTAGGGTTTTGGGTGGGTAACTGCTGAAAAAGAAGGGCAGAGAAGTGTGTTAAACTGCGACTCTGCCTCCTGGTCTCAACTCTGGGTTGTCATGGATTTGGTCCACTAATAAACTTGGCCAGATTTCTAGAAATGAGAGCTGCTCCTTCCCAAGTGGGATGGATGCCGTCTCTCCGGATCAGACCAGGTCTTCCCCAGAAAGTCTGCCAATGATCTACAAAGCCCACATTGTTTGCTGGACACCACCTCGACAACCAGCGGCGGAATGACGACATGCGGCTATACATGTCATCACTGGTCAGATTTGGCAGGGGTCCAGAGAAAACTACGGTGTCCAACATTGTTTTTGCATATGTACACACCGACTCAACATTAATCTTAGTGACCTCCGATTGGCGTAACCGGGAGTCATTACCGCCGACGTGAATAACAATCTTACTGTATTTACGTTTATCCTTAGCCAGCAGTTTCAAATAAGACTCAGTGTCGCCCGCTCTGGCCCCAGGGATGCACTTAACTATGGCCGCTGGCTTCGCTAACTTCACGTTTCTCAAAATGGAGCTGCCAATGATCAGAGTTGGTTTCTCAGCGGGTGTGTCGCTGAGTGGGGAAAATCTGTTGAACGTGAACAGGTTGATGGTGCCCCGTGGACTTTGAATGCTTACGACTATTCCTCCTTCGGACAGTCACCCAGCCCCCCCTTCCTGGCTGCACAGGAGATGCCGGAGGACGGCTACCAGAGGCTAACTCAGGCCGTTCCGCACCGACTACCAGGGACTGGCTAGCTACAGGAGCTAAAGACTGATCTACCAAGGTTCTAAATCACTGAGCCTCGCCTCCATGTCTACAAATAAACTACACTTATTACACGTACCATTACCGCTAAAGGAGGCAGAGGAGTAACTGAACATCTGACACACCGAGCAGGAGAAAGTAGGAGAGAGAGAGGGAGAAGGAGAAGCCATCGCTAGCTGCTAAGCTAAAGTCGCTAACAGCTAAGCTAAAGTACTGTAGCGTCAGCTACCAAAACTTTAGAACAACTATGAGATTGAACAGCAGTCACTAAAAGATGGAAAGAACTGTGAGTGCTTAGGCAAAATTACTGTAAGAATAAGTTCTTAGCGGACAGTAGGCCGCTGTAATCTAACAAACGTAACTGGTATTTAGCGAGAGCAGCACAACACGGTACCAACACACAAGCACCGGAAACGGAAATGAGTCGACACGCTTACTGCAGTACGTCAGCAACGTGTATGTGTACGTGTTGCAGGTGTATAAGCTACATCCATCCATCCATCCATCCATCCATCATCAACCAGTTATCCTGCGTACAGGGTCGGGGGGGGCTGGAGCCAAGCTTACCATGGGCAAAAGGCGGGGTACACCCTGGACAGGTCGCCAGTCCATCACAGGTGTATAAGCTACAAACACTTTTAATGATTTAAGTAAACTAATTAAAGGCATCATTTGGTATATTTAGAGCAGAAATGGAGAGATTTTGTAGCCTATCTTGTGTTTTCCTGCTGTATCGAGATGCTAAATGTCTATTGGATGCCACTTCATAATAATTGTCTTTTGGTCATTGATTTTAAATAAAAACTGAGCAGTTCAGAGGAGAAATACACAGTAAATTGTGTTTGGCTTGTATTTTTTAAATGGCAAAAAAGTACAGCATTGAAGATATCCTGATTATGGATGGCAATCCAGGTGACATGGAGCAGTGAGGGGAAGATGATGATGATGATGATGATGATAAAAGGCTCAAAACATGTTGTGTTCTGCATGTTTATTGTTGTTTGAAAACAACATGATGTGGGCAAAACATTGCAATAAAGTCCGAATGTATCGAAAATGATGCAAGACAAAACTCATACATGCAAAGAGCTGTTCAAAATGTTGCTATGCTATGACAGGATTATTCTGATTAGGTAAACCTCTAATCAGAGGGGTATTTCCTGTACAGGAGAGTTTAATTTTGAAATCTGCTGAGCTCATGTTACTTTATCTTCACAAACATTGGTTACATTTAATCGGTTTAGCCTAAATACAGGTTTGACTTGCACTGTTGTTCATTAACGTAGTTACATTGCTCGTGACTGCATGTGGATGTAGCTACAAGCCAAGGAACTGACTCAAGGTTATTTGTGTTGCCTCAGAGAGCATAACAGGCCCACAACAGCAGACATCCCTAACCTGGCCCAAATTCAAAAAAGATAAGCACACCTGTTGTAAACAGCTGGAGGGCAGAATATAGATGAACTCACAAAATAGACCCAATCTTGGAAAATGGTGTAGTGAAGTTTTAACGTGTGGCTCAAAGAACAGACAAAATGAAAACAAAAATAGATTCCTATTCTTCAATGTCTTAAAGAAGTTCTAAGCTTTTCACTCAAAGGACATTTTTATTACATTAATTCATTTAGCTGACGCTTTTGTCCAAAGCAACTTACAATTGCTATATATGTCAGAGGTCGCACGCCTCTGGGGCAACGAGGGGTTAAGTGTCTTGCTCAGGGACACAATGGTGGATAGGTCACAGTGGGAACTGAACCCAGATCTCCCACGCCAAAGGCAAGCATCTTATCTATGCGCCATCACCACCCTTCAGGCTACACAAAACACATCACAGCCCCTATAATACCAGACTCTGCAACTTAAACAGGTTGTAACAGTACTTTGAACGATCTGCGCTTGCTGGGATTGGTCGATCTCTCTTACGCAAGAGGCCCTTTTGTGGTTGGATGGTTTCTGGTGTTCATTCAGTCTGAGCGTGTGTGTTACACACCCATATACCCACAATGCACTCTCTATTTAGTCCAAGTTTTACACTGAGCTCAGCAATATATCATCATAAACTGATCAAACCAAGCAGCTGAGCACAGCGGATCAAATTACAATACATCAATTAATCAATCCATTTATCATAAGTAATAGACTTGTTAGGGGCAACACACTATGATACGGTCACATTTTAACTTCCTTGATACTCCATAAATCAACTGTGTAATAAATCAGTAAATTATATATATATATATTTAATTTAATTTAGCATCCTCTATCATTTTCAATTATTTATCATCCTCATTATATTCTTCAAAACATCATCTTCATCACTTGTTAACATATCTAAGACGTTTTCATCATAAGCAAAAACACCACTCTCTGCCATCTGCAGAGTTTCACCTGCTGTGAGTCTTCGGATGAAATGCCAATTCTATCAACTTGAAATAATTCTTTATGTGCCAACTTTGTGATACATACTCATCTTTGCAGAATATTGAAATATTAGGATTACAGTTAACTATTTTATATTCAGGGATGTACAACAATAGGCTACCATTTGCTGCTTGTCTCAGCTCTGAAATGGCTCTCCGTGCATTATAGTCTTTGTTTAATAATTGTGACCATCACTTATTTTAGATGGTGAGAAATTAGGAAATGTTATGGTGTTATTAGAATTTTCCCCACCCCCTTTGACCCTGTACTCGATACGCTGTTAACAATGGATGGATGCACCCGGGCTCATTCAGTAATCAATGCATAGCTTTTATCTTTTCACCTTGTAGCGCCTGAGAAAAGCGTTGCATCATTTGAAATGTGGTTTTACAAACTCTGTTTGTTGTCTCAGAGACCTGGAAAGAAGTAGAAGTACTTTGTCAGAGTGCATCTGTCTTTGGTTGGCATCTGTGCAGGAAAGGCTTCGAAGCTCCGCATGACCTGAAAAACAACATGAAACCAGAGTTTTCATCATGACTACTTGCTATTTGGTGTTGTTCCCTCACAAATGATATTACTTTTCACCAGGTCATTGTAATTAGTGTCAGTTCTTATTCTGTGTCCTATTATACATGCATACTTCACACCCAGAAGACAGTTAGTGAACTTGCAAAACTTACTTTTCTGAAAAGTTCCTCAATGTCATTCTCACATGCGAAGGTGTTAAAGACCTTAAGCACATACTGGATCACTAAAGACCCACTACATGTGTGTCTATATGAGACCGTATCTGGAGGAAATCATCCATCCATCCATCCATCCATCGTCAACCGCTTATCCCGCGTACAGGGTCGCTGGGGGCTGGAGCCAATCCCGGCTGACATCGGGTGAAAGGCGGGGTCCACTCTGGACAGGTCACCAGTCCATCGCAGGGCCACACGTAGACGAACAACCGCTCACACCCACACCTAAGGATTTTGGAGAGGAGAATTTAGGGTCAACCTAGTCTGCATGTTGCCGCCAACACACACCAAAGTCATGGTTACTTGCAAAGTGCATTTACACCGTGAGCGCTTACCTGCCATCAGGGACGGACTGGGAGTAAAAAATGGCCCTGGATTTTGATCCAGACTGGCCCACCAGAACTGTCCACTGTATACTCCACCACGGCCACCCTGCTAATGCACGCGCATACAAACAGGACCAGCCTCTAATAAGCCACCTAGCAGCATCACAGCCATTGATCACCATGGCAGTAGGCTATTACTTTAAAAAGGCATGGCTGTAACCAGCTGTGAGGTCACTCAGGTCCGGACCTCCGTAATTATATTCAGTCTATAGCCTATTAATAAAACACATTTGAATAAAAACCCTTGATAACAAGCACAACTTAAATAAAGGCTTCAGGACCATGTGGACGCATGCATGCACAATATTGGAGTACTTAAGAAATATTTATTGATGAAATAGGCTAAGTAATTGGGGGGTCTGGGGGCCCTCCCCCCAAAGATTTTGAGCATTAAACTCTTAATTTCTGGAGACATTTTCTGCACCAATTTATGGTGGAAATGTCTTTATTTATATGAATGTGTCCGGTGACAAATCAGAATATAAAAATATTATCGAATATAATCCGTTTAACTTACTTTTGTTGGACACGCAGATCTGTTTCTTCTATATTTACATTGCCTAATTGCTGGGCTCGAGCAGGAGAAACGTGGAACTGGAGGACTCATTTTTATTTTTTCTTCAAAGTCATCACATATTTGATGCCCTAAACATGCTCAAAAAACTCGCAAAACTTGTCAAAAAACAAAAAATGTCATATTTTATGTATATATATGTATATGTATAACACTGTTAAAAACATAACTCTGTGAAGTTCATTAGCATAGATTTTAATTGAAGACATCTCATCATTTTATGCTTATGGATGCACCCTCGCAGTAAAACATGGTCCACATTCTACAGAGTGATGCCAAATCAGTTCTCTATGTGGCTTTTAAAAAAAATCTTTTCTCCGTCCACAACTCCTCAGCAGGAGGGAGTGTGTATGACCAGGTCTGCTCCTCTTCAGGTACTGCGGCTGCAAATAGCAAAACACAACATCACTGCTATCGATGATATTCTTTATTTTTTTTCTCATTTTCAACCAATCCCATGAAAAGAGACTGAAACCAACAATGAATTAATTCTTCTAACACTCAGGCGTATTCTGTGTAGTCAAAGCATCATAAAGCTGACTGCTCGGTGCCAAAGAAAATCTAATTTATTAACTTACTGTATTAGCATCTTAATAACATCTAGTTTAATGATGCCTTTGGTAAAAGGGTAAAAACCAGTATAGCTGCAGTTGAAGTGATGATGAAACACTACTTCCTTTTTTACGTGGCGGGAAACAAGAAGGACATCTCTGCTACTTCTGCTCTGGGCCTCATGATTTAGGCCTACATACCTTTTTGTCATATGTGCGTGCTTTGTAGTCTGTTGTAGAGCGTTGCTTGTTTTCCTAAGAACATAAAACTGCTCTGATCACTGATTCTTTCCCAAAACACATTCCAGTGTTAAACATTTAGAGGAAACCTCAGCAGGCTGAATTTAATAAATCCGCTGCTTATCTTCTGAAGTTTATCCTTTTAGTTTAACCCTGTAAGTGTATCCTGTAGGATACATGAGTTTTAGAGACCTCTGCATCATTTTTTAAATTTCATTTATTAGACAGCCTTTATTAACCTCAGCACAGACCGTATCGCAGTTTAGTTGAACCCGTCTCTACTCACGGGATGTGGTTGGGCGTTTTTTCATGTGTAACTTACAAGATTTGAGAAACGGCAAGTAAGAGTTCACGGTGTAAATGCACTTTGCAAGTAACCTTGACTTTGGTGTGTGTTGGCGGCAACATGCAGGCGATCAGCCATCAAACGTAAAAGAACACAAACTGTATTGAGGATACTGTGGTGAGGTTTTGATTTCTTACCCTTCCTTTGTTTTACAAAGTCTATCAGAGACAAGTCTGGACATTTCTGCATTTTGTGGTGTGTGCCGCGTTTTAGTTTCACTCTGCCGGTGCTGTTTTGTACATTATGTTCACAGTGGTCTCAGTAACCGCCGTTTGAAGTGTAGCCAACAGAAAAGGGTGACAAACTTTAAAGGTTCACTGTGTAATATTTAGAAGGCCAGTTTGTTTAGTTCAGTATGTTTCCAGTGGTGTATAAATGCCTTACATAATAACTATTAAAGGATTTTACTGAAGTATCTGATTTCTTCAGACTAAAAAGCAAAGCCTATAAAGTTAAATATGACAGGTCTAACGTTTCATACTGTGGTGTGAAGTTATTACAAACACATGTTTACATCTTCTGCTTCTAGATGTTAGACTTCTTCTCTGCCCTGAGAGGAGGAAGAGCAGATTATATAGTCAACCCTCTGCACCCCACAATATGCAACAGCCGACTGTGCAGTTTAGTTGAACCTGTCTCTACTCACAGGCTGTGGTTGGGCAGTTTTTCGTGTGTAACTTACAACATTTGAGAAATGGCAGGTAGTGCGACACGGGCCAACCGCCCTTCTCCCCTGGCCTGATGGTCTATATCATATGAACGTCAATGCAACCTTTAGCCCGCCCATCCATCTCTCTCACACACCACAGTGACACTGACAGCTGGAAAACCAGCTACAACAGAAAACGGAAAAGCAGAGTTTAACTGAAATGCAAGTAAACGTGAAAAAGTTCCAGATCGTTCTGTAGTAGGCCTCGTAGGGCCACAGACGCTAAGACCGGGAAGAGGAAGATGCCACAGCCCGGCTCATGGGTGAAAGATTAAACAGTGAGGACAGCAAAGCCACAGATAGTACAGCTGAACAGCACAGTGTTCCCATACATTGATTTATTTGGGGTGGCCCCAGGGGCGTAGGAGCAACTTTGAACCTGGGGGGACGCAAAAATGCTAGGGGGGTTAGGGGGCCTTTTTTAAATAAAGCACTTAAATGCTCATTTCTAATAACTTTTGAAAACAGAATGTACTTATTAGTGTGGCTGAAAGAGGGTCTTGGAAAGAGGGGGAGACTATGAAAACTCAAAGAGGGAGAGGGTCAGAGAGAGGGAGTATAATATAACTAGAACAAAACCGACTACATACCATAAAAACCATGAAACAGCTGCTAGTTCATGTAGCTGCCACAGTACAAATGTATTCAGTTATCCTGATGTTACACTTGTGAGCTGTCTGTGATATTTCCTGCGTGTCACTTGTCAATTTCTTCGATGCGAAGGGATTCGTGCGAGTTAAATTTTCAACTCAAGCGAGATAGTTGCATGACGCTGTGTTGAGATTGTCCGGACGTCACAAGATGGCTTCAGAGAGTTGTTTGGAGAGGACCATGCAGAGCGGGGGAGTAATTCTCCGCTGGCCGACAGACAGCTGCTGAGCTACCGGGAGGTGTAGAGGAGAGAGCCGGGGCAGCGCTGCAGCGTTTGGACAAATAAACACCCGTAGTCGGTCTGGATTACGCTCTGACAGCTACGCTGTTCACCCGCGGGAGGAGCTCAGTTAACTGCTTTTATTAAATTAGCTTTTTACTTTAGATTTTGGGATAAAAATGTTGATTTATCTTCACTAGAGCTTCTCAGCAGCTAGCTTCTGAGCACATCCGGTGCCGCTGCTGTTGTTAGCGTTGGTTGGCACCCAGAGTTCTGGACTGCTACTTCATATTTATATAAAAACCGGACAAAACTGGACATTACTTGGAGAAAAGAAAGCGAGGAAGTTGAACTACCTGGTAGGGCTGACCCCGAAGATTCAATGCGCCAACGGGCGGAGCCTGATTCGACTGTCAATCTCACAGTCGAAGCTTCGCAGTGAAACAAGGATCATGCCATTTTGGCGATACGGGTGTGCTCAATGTCTGATTTTACATAGAACTACCGGTTTTCTCCCAATAAGTTAATATTCAGCCTGTTACAAGACACATTTCAATGTTTAATGCTGTAAACATGTAAAAAGAATAAAACTTTAAATATTTAAGTGCATAAGTGCATGAATAAATCCAAAACTGTAACCCTAACCCTGGATCGTCAGTGTGCATGTGTAGGCGCAGCGTGTATGTGTGTGGTGGCAGAAGAGGAACACTTGCTGAAGAGACGGAGCCCCAGCTTCACTGGTGTTGTCCGCACCTCGCGGGACTTTAGGATAATATCAGCGTTGATGAAACAAAGAATATTTTATCGGTTTTAAATAGCCGGCTACTTGAAATAGACCTGCGAGGAACTGCGGCGTGCATGCAGCTGTCGGCAGCAGTAATGCACGTAAAACTGCACAAGACCAAGTTCAAGTTCAAGTTCATTTTTATTTATATAGCACATTTTATAGCAGCCAATGACTGACCAAAGTGCTTTACAGAACAACAAAATTAAAAGACACTAACACCATGCATAGCAGCACATCATAGAACAGTACAGCAAAGATAAGAACAGCTTAGAACGGAAGAAGCACAAGCAATCATAGAGTTATCAAAAATAAACAACAGAAAGGACATATAAACATACACACACACATATACATATAGGTATATGTATATACAAAGATACTCATACATAAACAACCTTAATTATAGGCCAAAGAAAACAAGTGCGTTTTTAAAAGTGACTTAAAAGAGATCACAGAAGGGGCTATCCTAACGTCTAAGGGCAGATTGTTCCACAGCCGAGGCCCAACCACAGAAAAAGCTCGATCCCCTCTGCGTTTAAGTCTGCAGTGAGGGACTTGTAACAGATTTTGTTCGCCTGATCTGAGACTTCTCGATGGAGTATACGGTTGTAGCAGTTCAGTTAGGTAGCTAGGTGCTTGGTTGCATAAAGCTTTGTACACAAATAACAGGATTTTAAACTCAGTTCTGAAATTAACGGGCAACCAATGAAGAGACCGCAGAATTGGGGTGATATGATCACTTTTACGACTATTTGTGAGGAATCTTGCGGCGGCATTTTGCACCAATTGCAGACGAGCAGTTTGGGATTTCGAGATACCACAGTAAAGTGAATTGCAGTAATCTACACGTGTGGTGATAAAAGCATGAACAGCCATCTCAAGAGTTTTAGGATTAAGAAAAGGTTTGACTTTTGACAAGAGACGTAGGTGATAAAAACTAGAGCTTATTACCGAGGAGATTTGTTTATCAAAATTTAAGACCAGTGAATGACACGTGAGAGAGAGCACCTCAGTTTAGCTGGAAATTTGCAGTGTAAGTTGAATGAAAAGAGACTGCAGCTCTGCAGCTTCTCAAGATTAAAGCGGAGTTACCTTGTGTATGCACAGTTGGAGATAGGGTAAACATTAGCATACTCATTGTGAGCATGCTGATGTTATCAGGCAGGCTGAGTGTTAAGGCCGGGAAACACTAGTGTGAACAAATGGTTTATTTAAGGAAACAAAACAGGAATACTAGAAACAGGCTTACATCTTGATTCGTGGTGAGAGTCCAAACCAAAGGGAAAAATCCAACAATGCAGTCCAACACGGGTTAAATCCAAACACAGGGAGATCCATAAATCCGAGGAAATAGAGTACAAGGCAGAACACTCAACAATAGACAACGACACCACGAGGACTAAACAGAACTGAGGGCAATATATACACACAAGCAGGCAGGGCAATTAACACAGGTGAGACACATAAGCAATCAAGCAGACAGGAAACAAACCCAGACAAAAAACACATAAAACTGATCACTACAAAATAAAACAGGAAGTAAAGCTAGCGACAATACACAAGGACGTGTGAAACCAAATACAACAGAGAACAAGGAGGCAGATAATCAGGTGCTGGAACTAATAATCACTAAAAACACAAATTATTAATTGAACTGGAAACCTGACCTCATATTCCCTTCATGTGTATGTGTGTTCATTTCTGGGCCTATGAAGAAGACTGGTGTTCTCAAGTTACATTCATTCATTACAAACAAATATAAAAACAGACAACATGAGATTAATAAGCGCACTTTATTGAATCAATCCCTGGCAGCTTTCATTGCCTCTATGACAAACCCATATCTGTGAAGATTGCATCTTCAGGCATCTATGGCACTGAGCTGTTCTCATTTTAGCCTAGTTTCAGCACCGTTTATGATTCTTGTGTAAAAACAATGGTAAGAGGACATTTCCAGAGCTTTCTGGTAAAAGGTGGAAACAAAACAAAACAGGTTTAATGAGCAGTTTTATCTCTGTCAGTTCATGTTGATGGACGTTCATAGTCACCCTGCTCAGCTCAGCTTTTCATGCCAGTTCTAAGGAATCTTTGGGCAGTGACTGAAAACGACTAAAGGGGGAAAAAAACGCTGTTTACACAGCAGCTCACACCCGTAGCCAGGTGCTGAGTTTACCACCACATTCTGAGGAATCTTATCCACATGAGCACATATCTAAAATGGGCTGTAATGACAAGTTGATTAGCCATTTTTCTCTCCAGTACATCCTGATTTATGGCTGTCATATTTGATCTTGGACTGATAAATTAGGTTTACTGGACAGTGTTGGCAGCTTATTTTTTTGAATCTTTGGTTTCATTTTACATATTTTAAGGGATTTAACAGCTTAACAATGAAAAATACTGCAGATGTTTTCCGGTGTATAAAAAATTCAGCTTCAACACGGTGGAGCACAAAAGCAAACGTTACATTACTACATTCATTTATTTCAGTCACACTTGGTGAAGACTCAACCTCCTGGCCCACTACATGACATTTCCTTTGTCTGCGTTTTGACAAATCACTACAGAGCTTCCAGAGGAGCCTCTCCCATATTTTAAGTTCCTTTTATATATTTATTTCCATCTTTGTTTCTTGGACTGTGGCTTTCCCCTGTGGGAGCCTCAGATGGGATTTGATTTTCTCCAAAGATCAAAAAGGTGAAAAGACAAATATCATAACACAACTTCATGGTGACAGAACATTTTCAGAGGCACAGCTGTGGAGTGACTCCTCAGTCTCCACTCTGGTAAAACGTGGAAATGGGCAAAATTGATTGTTCTGGTGTTTTATCATCTGAGTTAAACTTCACCATGGACTTTGACTGGTTTAAACAATATGACACACAGCAGCCCTGCTGAGGTAATATGAGCAAACAGGTAGATTATAACACTGTGTTTGTTGTGGTGGCAGCCCGGCTGACGGTGAGTGTCCTGTTTTTTTTCTCCTTTTTATCTCTTATTCAGCTTTTTCCTTGGTTTTCTGTTCCCTGCCTGCCTCCCTGTGTTTTCTCCCCTGTGTGTGCTCTCTCTCCCTCTGCTCCTGAGCCCAGCCAACGACCCGCACCTGCACCTCAGTAGTCAACCTCATCCCTGCCTGTATTTCAACCCCGGTTCTCCACACCACTCTTGCTTGATGGTCGTTGCTCCATACCCGGTGCCACCTCTGTGTTCAGGCTTTCATGTTTCCTCACATTTTCCCTGTGCTTTGTCCCTGTCATCCCTAACCCTGTCTCTCTGTCTGTTTCCCTCCCAGGTTCACTCACCCTCGTCCTCCGTTCAGTCGGCTGGGCTCATCCCTCCTCTCCTCCTCGGACTTCCCCCACAGCGTCCTCCCCCTGTTTTACTGTTCTGAGGAATTTTGGAAGGGCTCCTGTTGTAACAGGCAGTGATTTGAAGTGCCAGAGAAGAAAAAACACTATCACAGTGCAAATGTTGTCCAAACATCCACTCACTTAACTTCACAGTCATTGCACCTAAATAACCTCCTGTATATTGTGTGAGCTTAAGATAAGAAAACTTTATAAGCTTTGATAAGACATCTTTCTTATGTTTTGCGTTTGCAAATGGCTTTGCAGTTTTTTGGAAATTTCCTGACTCCAAAGGGCTCCACTGATGTGAGCAGCTGATTTAAATGAAGATCAGTTGATAAAGTGCAGTTTTGGTATTTGGTCTGGCTGCAAACTGAACTGGTGTTTCTACAGTTCAGACCTCTTGGTCTTGTTATGACACTTATTATACCATGTCCCCTTAGTGTGAATTCAAACCTAACACAAATTTAATCTGTGTATGTTGGATCACTGCACTACTCGCTGCGATAATGCAAATAAATGAGGCGTGATTACTACAGCGGGATGAACCAAAATTAACATTTTGCTGTGATTTTGTTGCAATAAACGGATAAAAATTTTGGTAAAATACAACATGATGCTGACTTGTTACACAAATGAATTGATGCTTTGTCAGGTCTGTCAGCAAGACAGTGTTAATGTAATAATGTAATGTTTTAATCCCCAAAATTAAAGTAAATCGTTAATTTAATAAAAGCAGTTAACTCTGGGTCCTCTCGACACTAAACGGTGTAGTTGTAGCTGCAGAATCCGGTTCGACTGCGGGTGTTTATTGTTGGGAGACGGGACAGAAAGAACCCAAAGGCAACGCTCAGAGGGAAGGAGGTTTTATTGAGGGTTCACGGAGGGGGTTAGGGAAGAGGTGAGGGAGGAGAGGTGGACGCCGGGGGACGCGGGCACAGAGGACAGAGGAGCAGGCGAGGCGCAGGTGGTGAGGCGAGGAGCGGAGGAGGAGCCGGGAGGGCGCCGTGGAGGAAGCCCGAGAGGAGAGGACCGGAGGGTGAGCCCAGCCGACTGAACGGAGGACGAGGGTGAGTGAACCGGGTATGGAGCAACGACGATCAAGCGAGGATGGGTTAATTTCCATACTGAATTATTTTATTCTGCTTTTGATAGGAACTAACTTATTTTAATCCCTATATTTTACACCAGGGCTACAGACAGTATGAGGGCACTTTTATGATAAAATGAGATCGGGTCCAGGTGGATCATTGTCGGACGTGGAAATGACGACACCACGTGACTGTCTGCTCATAGCCATTTGAAATTAAATTTATCATCTGCTGTATTCAAAGAAAAAGCAGTTTAATAAAATATAAGACTGTGTTTTCAGTTTGTCTGTCTGTCCTTCTGTCTTTAGCACAGATGTCCACTTGGACTCGAAGATGAACTGATTAGAGTTTGGGGGGTCAAAGTTCACTCTGACCTCAAAATGACCTCGAAAAACTTCAGTTGCTTCCCCAAGTTGACTTTTTGCTCCCAGTCTTGTGTTATTGCTAGCAGGTCAGATGAAGTGGTCTTGGCAGCTGATGTTAGCTTCTCCCCAGCCCTGACTTTAAAGGGGCTATATGTAAGTTTGTCAAAGAAATGAATCAAATTTTCATTGCCTTATTGTCAATGGGCTCAAAACTCACTTATAAATGAAGCACACGCCTGTTTTCTCCGTTGCTCGCATCAGCCACTATTCTGCTTTTAACGTGGGGACCCCGGGTCGGAATCAGCCCTGTGCGCGACCACACGGCAGCTAACGACATGCAGTCCACTAACACCATAAAACAACCGTCTCACAGCAAAACACAGACTCCATGTAAGGACATAAAACAACATGATTTAATAAATCTTTATTTTACTGCAAACACCTTGCCTACAGTCTGTATTTGGGTCCACACCTCAGTTCTCCGCTTCTGCACTCAGCTGCCCATGACAGATGTACCTTGACCTTGGAGTTGACCTCTAATGTCTGTGGAAGTTGTTCTGGGCTCTTTGGTTACCATTCGTGTTATCTGTCTCTTTGATTAGTCATTAATTTTCCTCTTGGGGCCATGTCCAGGGAGGTTGGCTACAGCCCTGTGGACCTTTAAACTTCTGAATAATATGTGCAACTGCAGTCACAGGAACATCAAGCTGCTTGGAGATGGTCTTACAGCTTTTACCTTTAACATGCTTGTCTATAATTTTCTTTGTGACCATTGTGGGTTTTTCTTTCTTTCACAAAGGGTACAAACACGTCTGTATATCAGGTTTTACAGTCGTTTCCAAGGTTCCTGAGTTTAGAGATAAGTCGGTGCCAGTTGAGGGCAGGTCTTGGTGAATTTTGTCTCTAATTGTTAGAATAATAATAATAATAATAATAATTTTATCATTAAAGAAGCTCATGAAGTCGTAACTACTGAGAACTATGGGAATACTTGGCTCAATAGAGCTGTGACTCTCTGTCAGCCTGGCTACAGTGCTGAAAAGAAACCTGGGGTTGTTCCTATTTTCCTCTATTAATGACGAGTAGTACGCTGCTCTGGCATTACGGAGGGCCTTCCTATAAGTTTTAAGACTATCTTGCCAAATTAAATGAGAATTTTCCAGATTTCAAGTTTCCGCGATATTTGCTTTAATTTGCGAGTTTCAGTATTATACCATGGAGCTAACCGTCTTTGTTTTATTATCTTGTTTTTTAGAGGGGCTACACAGTCGAGTGTCATTCGCAGCGAGCCTGCAGCACTATCAACAAGATGATGATTTGGGAGGGACTGAAATTAGCATAGAGTCCTCTGTTAAATTGAGACATGATTATGAATAAAGATTGAATCACATCCTTAAAATTAGCTACAGCACTATCAGATAGACGTCGTATAGAAGTTTTTGCCTAATGGCGTGTAGTTCAGCAATAGCAAGTGGAAAGTTACCAAATAGTGGTCAGATAAAAAGAAATTTTGTGGGAAATTCACAATATTAATATTTACATTTAGCTGACGCTTTTATCCAAAGCGACTTACAATTCACTTCTGGAGCAACTAGGGGTTAAGTGTCTTGCTCAGGGACGCATTGGTGGACGTGTCACAGTGGGGAATCTCATGGAGTGGAGAGGTCTGATGTTTAAGAGTCCACATTTAATTTTCCTATTCGTTTGCACTATTGCTCTTGTGGTTTTAATTTTTATGCACAGCTCTCTTCTGTTTACCTTTGATTTAAATAATTTCGATGGTGGGGGGGCAGACACCGTCACTATAGGATTTTCACTAAGTAACTCCTGAAATGGAGGAGCAGAGAAGTGTGTTAGACTGCGACTCTGCCTCCTGATCTCAACTCTGGGTTGTCATGGATTTGGTCCACTAATAAACTTGGCCAGATTTCTAGAAATGAGAGCTGCTCCTTCCCAAGTGGGATGGATGCCGTCTCTCCGGATCAGACCAGGTCTTCCCCAGAAAGTCTGCCAATGATCAACAAAGCCCACATTGTTTGCTGGACACCACCTCGACAACCAGCGGCGGAATGACGATATGCGGCTATACATGTCATCACTGGTCAGATTTGGCAGGGGTCCAGAGAAAACTACGGTGTCCGACATTGTTTTTGCATATATACACACCGACTCAACATTAATCTTAGTGACCTCCGATTGGCGTAACCGGGAGTCATTACCGCCGACGTGAATAACAATCTTACTGTATTTACGTTTATCCTTAGCCAGCAGTTTCAAATAAGACTCAGTGTCGCCCGCTCTGGCCCCAGGGATGCACTTAACTATGGCCGCTGGCTTCGCTAACTTCACTTTTCTCAAAATGGAGCTGCCAATGATCAGAGTTGGTTTCTCAGCGGGTGTGTCGCTGAGTGGGGAAAATCTGTTGAACGTGAACAGGTTGATGGTGCCCCGTGGGCTTTGAATGCTTACGACTATTCCTCCTTCGGACAGTCACCCAGCCCCCCCTTCCTGGCTGCACAGGAGATGCCGGAGGACGGCTACCAGAGGCTAACTCAGGCCGTTCCGCGCCGACTACCAGGGACTGGCTAGCTACAGGAGCTAAAGACTGATCTACCAAGGTCCTAAATCACTGAGCCTCGCCTCCATGTCTACAAATAAACTACACTTATTACACGTACCATTACCGCTAAAGGAGGCAGAGGAGTAACTGAACATCTGACACACCGAGCAGGAGAAAGTAGGAGAGAGAGAGGGAGAAGGAGAAGCCATCGCTAGCTGCTAAGCTAAAGTCGCTAACGGCTAAGCTAAAGTACTGTAGCGTCAGCTACCAAAACTTTAGAACAACTATGAGATTGAACAGCAGTCACTAAAAGATGGAAAGAACTGTGAGTGCTTAGGCAAAATTACTGTAAGAATAAGTTCTTAGCGGACAGTTGGCCGCTGTAATCTAACAAACGTAACTGGTATTTAGCGAGAGCAGCACAACACGGTACCAACACACAAGCACCGGAAACGGAAATGAGTCGACACGCTTACCGCAGTACGTCAGCAACGTGTATGTGTACGTGTTGCAGGTGTATAAGCTACATCCATCCATCCATCCATCCATCCATCATCAACCAGTTATCCTGCGTACAGGGTCGGGGGGGGCTGGAGCCAAGCTTACCATGGGCAAAAGGCGGGGTACACCCTGGACAGGTCGCCAGTCCATCACAGGTGTATAAGCTACAAACACTTTTAATGATTTAAGTAAACTAATTAAAGGCATCATTTGGTATATTTAGAGCAGAAATGGAGAGATTTTGTAGCCTATCTTGTGTTTTCCTGCTGTATCGAGATGCTAAATGTCTATTGGATGCCACTTCATAATAATTGTCTTTTGGTCATTGATTTTAAATAAAAACTGAGCAGTTCAGAGGAGAAATACACAGTAAATTGTGTTTGGCTTGTATTTTTTAAATGGCAAAAAAGTACAGCATTGAAGATATCCTGATTATGGATGGCAATCCAGGTGACATGGAGCAGTGAGGGGAAGATGATGATGATGATGATGATGATAAAAGGCTCAAAACATGTTGTGTTCTGCATGTTTATTGTTGTTTGAAAACAACATGATGTGGGCAAAACATTGCAATAAAGTCCGAATGTATCGAAAATGATGCAAGACAAAACTCATACATGCAAAGAGCTGTTCAAAATGTTGCTATGCTATGACAGGATTATTCTGATTAGGTAAACCTCTAATCAGAGGGGTATTTCCTGTACAGGAGAGTTTAATTTTGAAATCTGCTGAGCTCATGTTACTTTATCTTCACAAACATTGGTTACATTTAATCGGTTTAGCCTAAATACAGGTTTGACTTGCACTGTTGTTCATTAACGTAGTTACATTGCTCGTGACTGCATGTGGATGTTGCTACAAGCCAAGGAACTGACTCAAGGTTATTTGTGTTGCCTCAGAGAGCATAACAGGCCCACAACAGCAGACATCCCTAACCTGGCCCAAATTCAAAAAAGATAAGCACACCTGTTGTAAACAGCTGGAGGGCAGAATATAGATGAACTCACAAAATAGACCCAATCTTGGAAAATGGTGTAGTGAAGTTTTAACGTGTGGCTCAAAGAACAGACAAAATGAAAACAAACGAGAACAAAAATAGATTCCTATTCTTCAATGTCTTAAAGAAGTTCTAAGCTTTTCACTCAAAGGACATTTTTATTACATTAATTCATTTAGCTGACGCTTTTGTCCAAAGCAACTTACAATTGCTATATATGTCAGAGGTCGCACGCCTCTGGAGCAACGAGGGGTTAAGTGTCTTGCTCAGGGACACAATGGTGGATAGGTCACAGTGGGAACTGAACCCAGATCTCCCACGCCAAAGGCAAGCATCTTATCTATGCGTCATCACCACCCTTCAGGCTACACAAAACACATCACAGCCCCTATAATACCAGACTCTGCAACTTAAACAGGTTGTAACAGTACTTTGAACGATCTGCGCTTGCTGGGATTGGTCGATCTCTCTTACGCAAGAGGCCCTTTTGTGGTTGGATGGTTTCTGGTGTTCATTCAGTCTGAGCGTGTGTGTTACACACCCATATACCCACAATGCACTCTCTATTTAGTCCAAGTTTTACACTGAGCTCAGCAATATATCATCATAAACTGATCTAACCAAGCAGCTGAGCACAGCGGATCAAATTACAATACATCAATTAATCAATCCATTTATCATAAGTAATAGACTTGTTAGGGGCAACACACTATGATACGGTCACATTTTAACTTCCTTGATACTCCATAAATCAACTGTGTAATAAATCAGTAAATATATATATATATATATTTAATTTAATTTAGCATCCTCTATCATTTTCAATTATTTATCATCCTCATTATATTCTTCAAAACATCATCTTCATCACTTGTTAACATATCTAAGACGTTTTCATCATAAGCAAAAACACCACTCTCTGCCATCTGCAGAGTTTCACCTGCTGTGAGTCTTCGGATGAAATGCCAATTCTATCAACTTGAAATAATTCTTTATGTGCCAACTTTGTGATACATACTCATCTTTGCAGAATATTGAAATATTAGGATTACAGTTAACTATTTTATATTCAGGGATGTACAACAATAAAAAAGCTCTCCGTGCATTATAGTCTTTGTTTAATAATTGTGACCATCACTTATTTTAGATGGTGAGAAATTAGGAAATGTTACGGTGTTATTAGAATTTTGAATTTTCCCCACCCCCTTTGACCCTGTACTTGATACGCTGTTAACAATGGATGGATGCACCCGGGCTCATTCAGTAATCAATGCATAGCTTTTATCTTTTCACCTTGTAGCGCCTGAGAAAAGCGTTGCATCATTTGAAATGTGGTTTTACAAACTCTGTTTGTTGTCTCAGAGACCTGGAAAGAAGTAGAAGTACTTTGTCAGAGTGCCTCTGTCTTTGGTTGGCACAGTGGTCTCACGCACGTCTTCTGCTTCTAGATGTTAGACTTCTTCTCTGCCCTGAGAGGAGGAAGAGCAGATTATATAGTCAACCCTCTGCACCCCACAATATGCAACAGCCGACTGTGCAGTTTAGTTGAACCTGTCTCTACTCACAGGCTGTGGTTGGGCAGTTTTTCGTGTGTAACTTACAACATTTGAGAAATGGCAGGTAGTGCGACACGGGCCAACCGCCCTTCTCCCCTGGCCTGATGGTCTATATCATATGAACGTCAATGCAACCTTTAGCCCGCCCATCCATCTCTCTCACACACCACAGTGACACTGACAGCTGGAAAACCAGCTACAACAGAAAATGGAAAAGCAGAGTTTAACTGAAATGCAAGTAAACGTGAAAAAGTTCCAGATCGTTCTGTAGTAGGCCTCGTAGGGCCACAGACGCTAAGACCGGGAAGAGGAAGATGCCACAGCCCGGCTCATGGGTGAAAGATTAAACAGTGAGGACAGCAAAGCCACAGATAGTACAGCTGAACAGCACAGTGTTCCCATACATTGATTTATTTGGGGTGGCCCCAGGGGCGTAGGAGCAACTTTGAACCTGGGGGGACGCAAAAATGCTAGGGGGGTTAGGGGGCCTTTTTTAAATAAAGCACTTAAATGCTCATTTCTAATAACTTTTGAAAACAGAATGTATTTATTAGTGTGGCTGAAAGAGGGTCTTGGAAAGAGGGGGAGACTATGAAAACTCAAAGAGGGAGAGGGTCAGAGAGAGGGAGTATAATATAACTAGAACAAAACCGACTACATACCATAAAAACCATGAAACAGCTGCTAGTTCATGTAGCTGCCACAGTACAAATGTATTCAGTTATCCTGATGTTACACTTGTGAGCTGTCTGTGATATTTCCTGCGTGTCACTTGTCAATTTCTTCGATGCGAAGGGATTCGTGCGAGTTAAATTTTCAACTCAAGCGAGATAGTTGCATGACGCTGTGTTGAGATTGTCCGGACGTCACAAGATGGCTTCAGAGAGTTGTTTGGAGAGGACCGTGCAGAGCGGGGGAGTAATTCTCCGCTGGCCGACAGACAGCTGCTGAGCTACCGGGAGGTGTAGAGGAGAGAGCCGGGGCAGCGCTGCAGCGTTTGGACAAATAAACACCCGTAGTCGGTCTGGATTACGCTCTGAGAGCTACGCCGTTCACCCGCGGGAGGAGCTCAGTTAACTGCTTTTATTAAATTAGCTTTTTACTTTAGATTTTGGGATAAAAATGTTGATTTATCTTCACTAGAGCTTCTCAGCAGCTAGCTTCTGAGCACATCCGGTGCCGCTGCTGTTGTTAGCGTTGGTTGGCACCCAGAGTTCTGGACTGCTACTTCATATTTATATAAAAACCGGACAAAACTGGACATTACTTGGAGAAAAGAAAGCGAGGAAGTTGAACTACCTGGTAGGGCTGACCCCGAAGATTCAATGCGCCAACGGGCGGAGCCTGATTCGACTGTCAATCTCACAGTCGAAGCTTCGCAGTGAAACAAGGATCATGCCATTTTGGCGATACGGGTGTGCTCAATGTCTGGTTTTACATAGAACTACCGGTTTTCTCCCAATAAGTTAATATTCAGCCTGTTACAAGACACATTTCAATGTTTAATGCTGTAAACATGTAAAAAGAATAAAACTTTAAATATTTAAGTGCATAAGTGCATGAATAAATCCTAAACTGTAACCCTAACCCTGGATTGTCAGTGTGCATGTGTAGGCGCAGCGTGTATGTGTGTGGTGGCAGAAGAGGAACACTTGCTGAAGAGACGGAGCCCCAGCTTCACTGGTGTTGTCCGCACCTCGCGGGACTTTAGGATAATATCAGCGTTGATGAAACAAAGAATATTTTATCGGTTTTAAATAGCCGGCTACTTGAAATAGACCTGCAAGAAACTGCGGCGTGCATGCAGCTGTCGGCAGCAGTAGTGCACGTAAAACTGCACAAGACCAGTGAATGACACGTGAGAGAGAGCACCTCAGTTTAGCTGGAAATTTGCAGTGTAAGTTGAATGAAAAGAGACTGCAGCTCTGCAGCTTCTCAAGATTAAAGCGGAGTTACCTTGTGTATGCACAGTTGGAGATAGGGCAAACATTAGCATACTCATTGTGAGCATGCTGATGTTATCACGCAGGCTGAGTGTTAAGGCCGGGAAACACTAGTGTGAACAAATGGTTTATTTAAGGAAACAAAACAGGAATACTAGAAACAGGCTTACATCTTGATTCGTGGTGAGAGTCCAAACCAAAGGGAAAAATCCAACAATGCATTCCAACACGGGTTAAATCCAAACACAGGGAGATCCATAAATCCGAGGAAATAGAGTACAAGGCAGAACACTCAACAATAGACAACGACACCACGAGGACTAAACAGAACTGAAGGCAATATATACACACAAGCAGGCAGGGCAATTAACACAGGTGAGACACATAAGCAATCAAGCAGACAGGAAACAAACCCAGACAAAAAACAGAAAACTGATCACTACAAAATAAAACAGGAAGTAAAGCTAGCGACAATACACAAGGATGTGTGAAACCAAATACAACAGAGAACAAGGAGGCAATGATCAACTAACCAAACCTAAACAAGAACACAGAGACAAAGAGTAAAACATTGTCAAAATAACAGAAAACTGCCACACAAAAACCCAAGAGCACGACAGATATTAGCATTCAGCTCCAAGCACTGCTGTGTCAGAGTAGAGCCTCACAGAGCTTTACCTGATCCCCTTGATCTACTGTCCCTGTGTCACATCCAGCCAGTGACCAGCGTTCAAATTTAGTCTCCTACTGCAGCAATGACTGCTCACAGAGTCTGTTTGGGGAAGAGAAAGTGAAGGTTTTGGCCAGAGAGACAAATATGATTCTTCATCAAATATACTAAAATATCCATTTGGATTTCTGATTAATAATTAAGTTTATAACTTCCACCACAATAACAAGTAAAGTTTGAAAGGTTCAGGAGTTCTGCATTGTAAAGGTTGGCAGCATTCACACTTTGTCTCTTTTTCTCACAGATAATCAGGTGCTGGAACTAATAATCACTAAAAACACAAATTATTGAATTAACTGTACCTTCAAGATTACTATATATTCAATCCTTGCCATGGTGGTTCTTCCTCTGGGCAAACTTCTCAATGAGTCGAGTTGGGGATGAAGTCATGCCAATGCCTTGAGTAGCGGCTCCGACCCAGATGTGGTCATGGGAGTTATGTAGCCCTTCCTCCAGACGGTTTCTGCCTTCCTCGCCGGCCTGCTGCTCGGCCTCCCCGTCACCCTCCTGGCTCATCCAGAGGTTTCCAGTCCCCGACTATCCAGTCATCAGCAAGGTTATTATAGTTTTGGATTTCTCATTGATTTTTATTTTTGTTTTGTTTTGACTCAGGTCAACCTTCAAAAGAGGTTCTCAATGGGACTTGCTTTCAATTTTAATTCAGTTTTAATTAGTTTTTAATGTTCATTTTCTTGTTTAGTTTAGTTTTTAGTTTTTGAAAATAAATTTGTGAGGGGCTTAGACTAAAACTGGCACAACTATGAAACTGGAAGATGGTGTACAGACACAGGTCCCCATTGCCCTGAAGGGAAGTATGACTTGAAAGCAGTTCAAATCTTTTTTATTCCCAAACTGGGTACTCTGATTAAAACTATGTGAAGCGCAAGAGACAGGTTGGCTGAGACATCAATGAGCCCATAAAACACATTAGCTGACATGCAGTAAATATAATGGCAAACAAAACAAGGAAAAGCAAACCACCACGGCAGTGACTCCCTGCAACCCAAACAAAACATAATTAACTCTATAGAGTTGTTGCATTTATTTATGTTACTGTAGGTTTGAGAAGCCCAGAATCAATCCTTTCCCCCACTCCTATCAGGAGTCTGGGTTTGTGGGATGTGTTTTGGATTTGTTTTCTGTGTTCATTCCCTGCCCTTGTGTGTACTCTTCTCTGTAGTGTGTGTATGTGTTACTTTGGTCATTTCTTTATTCGTCAGGTTTCCTTGTTATGAGTTCATCAGTGTTTCTAGTCTTGTTCTACTGTATGTGTTGTTCTGTAGTTTTTTTTGTCAGCAAGTCACTTATGTTGTCTGTTATGTTTCATTTTGTGACATTGTTCCTTGTGTGTTTCAGTTCGCTTTACTTCCTGTTTTAGTTTGTAGTGTCTCTTGTTATGTTTTACTTCCTGTGCTTCTCCTTGATTGTCTTAGTTGTCTCACCTGTGTGTAATTAGTTTCTCCCTTACCTGTGTATTTAAGTGGTTGTCAGTATTTCAGTTGTGGCCAGTTCATTGTTGATGTCTTTCGTGTGTGTAATTTGAGTGTGGATTTTGTCGAGTTCACTTTGGGTGGATTAATACCATTTTGGATTTAGCACCTCGTGGACTGTACACTCCCGTTTTTGAATCTATGGACATTCTGGTTTCACCTGCTCTGTAAGTTCTTTGTTGTTCCTTTTATTCACCAGTTACCAGTTCCGTGTCTGTATTTGGGTCCAAAACCCCTGTCTCCAACATTCAGCTGAGAGGCAGAACGTAACAACTCCAGCTTCAGGAGTCAGCAGGTGAGACTGGGAAACATCACATCCAGCACCCGGACTATTAGCACTGGTGCCCCCCAGGGGTGTGTGCTCTCCCCACTGCTCTTCTCCCTCTATGCCAATGACTGCACCTCAGGAAACCGATCTGTCAAACTCCTGAAGTTCACTGACGACACAACGGTCATCGGCCTCATCTGGAATGGTAACACTCAAAATGTCCTTGAAGAGGAGACAGATGAGGTGTCCACAAGATCATGTATATTGTGTAGTGTCTCTCTCTCTCTCTCTCTCTCTCTCTCTCTCTCTCTCTCTCTCTCTCTCTCTCTCTCTCTCTCTCTCTCTCTCTCTCTCTCTCTCTCTCTCTCTCTCTCTCTCTCTCTCTCTCTCTCTCTCTCTCTCTCTCTCTCTCTCTCTCTCTCTCTCTCTCTCTCTCTCTTCCCCCCCCCCCTTCTGCCTCTTAAAAGGAAGTTTTTCCTTGCCTCTGTCGCCTAGTGCTGCTCTTGGTGGGAACTGTTGGGCTTCTGTAAATATCATCAGAGTACGGTCTAGACCTGCTCTTTTATGAAAAGCGCTGTGAGATAACTGTTGTTGTGATTTGGCGCTATATAAATAAAATTGAAATCTGTCAATCAACTATTTCACAACCCCATTTAATCTCATATTGTGTGTTTTTATTTTTATCTTTTTTTTGCAACAAATAGAATAATTAAACACATCGGACTCAATGTGCAAGGTTTCTGTGCTTAACAAGTTTGATCTGATGATGGATTAAGAAAATGCATTTGAAAAATGTGTTCAAATGTCTTGGTGTGCCAGCCTATAAGCTATAACTGACTTTGTCCAGCAGAAAGCCAGGCCGATATTTACTCTTGTCCGATCGCTTGCTAATTACTCTATTGTGATAAATTTCCTGCCCAGGACTCCAGTGTTTAAAATAGTGCAGTAGCTGGCATAGGGAGCCTGTGGTGTCAATGACAGAGACTCCATTCACCCTATTACAAGTCAGTGTATCATAGGGTTAGGTATCATTTAAGATTTTATGATACCAGTACCCTTTGGTAAAATGATATATACAATAGAGTACTTCACTAGATGCCGGTTGAAGCCACAGTAGTCAATTGGTAACCTTTTTTTATTATTGTTATGGACAAGCAAGGTTATCTATATTTTATTTTTTTCAAATAACTAACATAAAAATATTAAATTTTTGAAACGTTTGTCAAAATTAAATAATTATTTTGTTAACTTTCGATCAATAAACTGAATTGAAAGATCTCCACGAGTGCTTTTTCCTTTAGTGGTGAGTGGCAAACATCCAAAAAGACGACCGTAAGAGGTAGAAAATGAGTAAGGAGTCTGTTTAAACAAGTCACTAAACTACACTTAGGAGTCTAAAGAAACAACCAGAGGAAAAGAGAATCTGCACATCCAGCCGATCACACAGACTACACCTGCAGCAGCCGCAGCTGCAGCCAGAGGCTCCATGTAAAGTAAAATCAGCTAATTGCTGCTGTGCCACAAAAGTGTTAACTGATGTGATGGAATGCAGCAATCGATCTGTGACAAGTGATGTGAACAGCAAATAAAAATGTACAGATAAGTAAATGATACCAGAAGATGAAACCAGCGGAAAGCCAAGCTTGTGCTGATAAACTTGCAACAGTGACGAACATGCCTGAGACGGCAGCTGAAGGTGAGCGGCTGTTAAAATCATGTCTGGCACATGCGTAAGGAAAAAGAGCCATGCACTTGTCTTGTGTTGCTTGCATGTATGGCTGCAAGCAAAACCATACATAAATTACCATAATAGTCATTTTTTTGCTGCGATCTGGTTACAAAAAGTATCGAATGATGGACTGGAGACGTTTCAATAGTACTCTATTTCAGTCAGTACCTTAAAGCAGTGGTCGGCAATAGACGGCCCACGGGCCAGAACCGGCCTGCCAGCAATAATATCTGGCCCGCGGCCAGATTGCTTTGATAGCAGAAACACAAAAAATAAATAAACTGATAACAGCTGGTGATTAAATGGATCTCAGTCATCACAGCTACAGTTACTCACATAACCACTTCCTCTTAAGTGATTGTGCCTCTAAAATAAAAGCGCAAGAACGTCTTTTGCAGCAATGCTTTATGTTGAGTTTATTAAGGGCAATTCAAAAGAGTCTCTGGCTTGCTTGACACACCTCTGAAAAAGCTGTAAACGTGTGATTGGATTCCCCTGACTTTCCTCAGGGAAATGAAAATAAGTGTCCACAGGTTTATGAATGCGGATCAAACACCGGAACGCGCACACACACACTGCAGCACATGCTTTATTTGAGCATATGCAAAAGTGTCCTTTTGTTAAATTTGTTCAACAAGGTAGAAAAAAATTTCCGCAATAAGATGAGATCAATCTCACTGTCTACCCATCGGGAGTCCCGCACAGTACCAACTGAGCTAATCACGCACATGATTTTGTAAGGTTTGACTTTGTTCTGGCCCGCCATATAATGGCTTGGAAAAATTTGGCCCGATGCCAGACTTATTTGCCGACCCCTGCTTTAAAGGTATCGAGTAGCAATATCCATTCTTAGTGTATCATGAAAATTAATTTAAAGCTGTTATTTTGAAATAAAGATAACTTTCACATTTTAGGATGGTGAAGACATCAGTAAATCATTGACAGAGATCAATTCATCAAAGCTGCTGTTGTTGCAAAGCTCAATATTTTTATTTTGCAGAACTCTACCAGGAACACATTTGAGTCCAACCCCCCCTTGTCTTACTGGGATCGGCATGGAACAATAGTTACGTATTGTAACTCCAGATTCTGTATGAGTATGATGAGTATAGGCACATCCCTCTAAGGCTATCGCTAGTGGGTTTATCACTTAAATGCATGCGCAACACTGGCATGATGCAGTTTAGGATGCAGGAGAGCGAAGCTGCTCTCCCCCTGGGTTTTGAGACATGAGGGAGCCACAGAGAGGGCAGCCAGATTGCTGCCTCTCTTGGCAGATGTTGAGGGCTCCCGAGAGCTCAGTGAGAAAAACAGGGCGCACTGAGCTTTCTCTCGTGAGTCGAACAGAACCACCTCTGCCCCGCCGGACCTGATCCAGGTCTGAGCGATCAAATCGGGGTGGAGGTTCCACCCGACATGGTGTCAGTCTGACATCAGTCTCAACAGCCGCATGACTGACTGAGCCATCACCTTATGGCCTCTCAGTGTAGAGGCTTCAGAGCCATTTCTATGCTTTTGGAGAAGGTGCGAGGGGCCAGTGACGGTTGCACTGGTATTGGACTGCCTCGAAGGAGAAACGCAGGAAGTTCCTGTGTTTCAGATCAATGTAAGCGTCGAAGTACCCGTCCTGCAGGTTGATGGAGGTGAGCCAGTCTCCCTTGCGCACACACTCCAACACCTGTGTTATAGTCAACGTGTGACCTAGCCTGTCCACTATCACCCTGTTCAACAAGGACAGATCGAGGATGGGTCTCATGCCTTCCGTTTTCTTCCTGACCAGGAAGTAACAGGAGTGAAAGCCCTGATTTTATGCACGCGTGAGATAAACCCGCTAGCGATAGCCTTAGAGGACAAAACCTATAGCAATAGAACGTGGACCGCCCATCGACTACAGTAATTGGATCTGGAATGTTTTGGTGCAGCCAGGTCTCTGTAAGATGTGAGCACAGCAGTCTCTGATTTCCCATTGCTGAGTTAGTTTGTGTCCCATTTTGTCCATGCCATTTTCCTGCGACCGGACAGCAGCCAAAGGTAGGCCAAATAGAGGAGCAGCTTTAGGTCAAAGCTGGGCCAGCTTGAATCTGGATAGGTGGTCAAGATGTGGTGAGCAGGGATCGTCCCAGGGTCCGCTGCACTTAATCCAATCCAAATGTGGCAAAGTTTGAACAAGCTACTGGCCTCCAATCTGCATGTGCTGCCATCACCATGGTTACTGTAAGTGATGATATGTTAATAATAAAAATAAATAATGTTCAAACATGCATTAAATAAATAAATCCAAAATCTCCCTCTGTTACTCCAGACATGCTTTTTCTGAGACAGCCTATTTATCAGGTACCTTCATTAGGATAGAATATATCTTAATTGTCCACCAGGGTGGAAATTTGTTTTCGGCTCACCAAACACATGAAACAACAACGTGAGAAACAAATGAGACGTTAATAAAACACACACATTGATAAGTTAAGCTGTAAAGTTCAGATTATTGATGACACTCGGGATCTTAAATACATTTTTAGTTGTCAGAGGGACTCTATAGCACCTCCTAGAGCTCAAAGGCTCAAACTGACTGAAGAAAGGATGGGAACTATGTACCAGGATAATTCAATTTCTTCCTCGCTCTTTCTGCATAAAATCAAAAGCAGAGACTCCACACGCAAGTAATCAAATGCAATAGCACATAACATGTGAATAGTTACATGTAAGAAAATAACAATTGTCAGAGCAAACAAAAATTAAGAATCAAAACAGCTAAATCATGTAGTAAACTGGGTCAGTCCCAACAGAAAATGCATTTAGTGTGATGCTCCATTATCTGGCCCCTGATTTGCTGCTTGCAGCTACATTTTGGTTTCTGATCTGTGATTGGTTGGCTCTCTGAGCCATCTGTCACACTGGCTGTGTTGAAGGGGAGGGAACTACACTGACTTTATAATATATAAAGCTGAAATGACAAACTATTCAACAACAAGACATCAACAGCAACAAGAAATCACAGATCAACTACTTTTACAAGACAAAGATGGCCAGCAAACATCTTCAGACTGGTAAGTATATTTCATATACAGTACTCTTACTCAGGGTAGTGCTTGATAAACCAGCAGAGCAACCACTTATTCTCCTCTTACTACTGCAGTTTCATGTATCTTTAACAGCAATGATGTTTTACAGAATCATCACACTCAATCCTTACATTAATTTTACTGACAACCTACTCAGTCTTTTGCAAGTATAAATTTAATATTAATTAATTAACTTATTTGTAAGTTTAGTCTTCTCAGACATGAGAAGTTTTAAAAATCACCTTCATCAGTTGTTTGTATTTTTTGTTCTTTACATTTGAATTTTTTTGGATCAGTAAAACATGTGGTAGCAGTATAATCAACATGGCTTGCAATCAGTGCTCTTCAAATGGACTAGAATGTTTAACCATGAGGCCAAAAATGCAATTCTTATCTTTTTATCTGTTATTCTCACCTGAGAGATGCCTGTCTAGTTTACATCCCAGATTGTTTCTACTACTTGAAAGATTTCCCTTCCTTAATAAAAAACCAGGTTCCTTTCCTAGTTTGTATTTAATTCTAAAGAGAATGGTTTTAGTTCTACAAAAGTTAAGAGACATTCTGTTTTCAGATTGAGAGAGAATGTGTTACTACAGGTCCAACTAGAGACATAAAGAAAGCAGTATCATCAGCATACAGAAAAATATGAAACAAACAAGCTGCTTTTAGATTACTAAATGGTAGTCTACAATAACTAGAATTTTGCCCCTTTGAGGGTGTAATGTTTCTTACACTTCAGAAAATGTACTGAAAAATTAAGACACTTTATGGTGATAATTTCTAACAAGTGCTGACTACCTTTGTACTGATTCTTTTTCCGGTTTGATTTGTACCATGTCAGCATTAATATGTTCTGCCTCCAGGAAATAGGCACGACTTGCACTTACACCAACTTGGTTTTTATATGTTACAAATTCACTGCCAGCAATAAAAGTGGCATTACAACTAGTGCTGGGCAACAATTATAAAATTTTAATTGCAATTATTTGCATGCTTTTGTGCGATCAATTGCAATCAATCGCATTGTTATGCGCAAAATTGAATAATGAATTTTTAAATGTACTGCTATATATACAAGTGTAATAACATGTGGTTTACAAACACTTTAAATAAATAAGGTGCTTTCTTACCAGACGTATTCCCTTTACGCAGTAGCAATAAAATATTTCTTGTAAATCTCAATTTAAACATTAATGTAATCAAATCAAATACCAAGCCAAAGATATTTGCCACTGCCAGGGAATTACCTTTTATCTAGCTTGTTAAAACATGTTACCATGAAGGCCACGATCGTAACAACATAATATATAAATCTGTTTTCTTGTTTTTTTTTCTGAACAGGTATCAGAAACATTTTTCTTTTATCAAGGAGCTGCAGAAACAGTCAGTAGCAAGTGTCCCTGTTAGAGTTAGGTGAAGTAGTCGAGCACAAGGCGTAGCGGCAACTGGGTGTGTTCCCGCCTCACGCACATGCCGCCCGCTTCCGACGTAAAATCGACTTTTTGTACGTGACGCACAGCACAAATCATTGGAAGAGAGACTGATCCTCGCTGTTTGTGAGTTTCCAGAATCTATTACTGTTTACTGAATAGGACATCCAAAGGAGGGAATTCGCTTGGCAGAGCATCCCCGCAAAACTAGATGAAGGCCTATCAGGTCAAGTTATGTAGCCTGTAATTTTAACTTAAGTTAAATAGGCCACAGCTGTGTAGCGCACAGAAGCCATTGCCGTGGTTCCTATCCATAGAGTGCCTGCCGTTTACTCGCAGAGCACTGTCTTACTTCTCCCACACTCTGTATCCAATGTAGTCTGCCGAAGCCTCCCTCCTCCACTGCTTGTTTGGGTGGGTGATTTGCAGGCTGATCAACCTCCCACCCCTCCTGTGACCCATGGTTGGACTGTATGTGTATACAGAGCCTGTGAGCAACTGACTTTCAAAATAATAATAATAATAACTAAAACTGTGTTAACGTGATAACTGTTGGTGTTAATTAATTAATGCGTTAACACGATAATAATGTGGTAATGTGCCCAGCCCTAATTCCATGTTTTAATTGCAGGTGAACATGGACTGTATGCACATACAATGCACTGCTGAGACTGTTCAATTTTACAAACCCATACACTAGTACACTACTTGACCTAACTTGACATGACTCCACCCGATCTGACTCCACTTGACTTGCCTCAAATCAATGCCACTTAATATGACCTCACTCGACTGCATTCAACCTGACTCCACTCAATTTGACCTTAATTGAGTCCACTCGACCATGGCTACCTGAGCATCTTGTTAGTGTTTCTTGCATTGTAGTGGCCTGAAACTCAAACATTTCAAAAACTTTAAGAGGTTGTATTCAGTTCAAGTTCAAAATCTTATTTAGAGGTTGTACCAGAACAGGTTTACATGGTTATATTTTTGTTATACTGCACATTGCTGCAGCTCTTTGTTTCACCCTGTGTTGAAGGCTTTGTTTTAGCTATGGAGTGATACATCTTGTCTCTAAATTATATTTGCTGGGAGTTGCACATGCTCAGTTCAGGGTTAAGGACTACTAGCCAATCAGAAGCAGAGTAGGGCGGGTCAGCGAGAGCGGGTGTGCTGCAGCTCACTGTTTCTGAGGGCGTGTCGGAGTAGCCGCTTGGCGAGCGTTATATGAGGCGCATTTAGCTTTCATCCCTGTGACGTCACAGGGATGAAAGGGAAGCGGCTGGACTACAAACGAGCTGCTTTCAGACAGTTCAGAGCAGATAAATATATATATATCAATAAAGGAGAGGGGAAAAGCCAAAAAGCAGAATACCACCTCTTTAAAGGTTTAACATAATTAGAGGTAGGTAACATGAAACTTGAACTTTCTGGCATTATTTCAAATTTTACTGTAACATTTTAAAATACACCTGCAACATTTTACCAGTATACTATTTGTATTTTTTGTATTTATCCACATTTTTTAGTTAACTGGAAAGAATAGGAAAACATTCCTTTCTCAAACACAAAGATCAGTGCACTCCCAACACTTTTGTAAACATTTTTACGTTTGAACAGATAAAAATATCCCAGTGTGGCACATGTGATCATGTGCCACACTGGGATATTCATGTTCTGAGAAGATGTGCTGGAAAATCCTACTTGCCAACAATGTCTTCTTGTCATCTGCATCAGTTGTTTTGCTCTAAAAATGTAAAAAAAAATAAAATAAAATGTTGTGCTTGAAGGCTGATAATTTATTATTTATACAGCTATTTTATTTCCTATAACTGATAGGCATTGCATTGTGCACTTCAATTTCAAACTAGCAGGTGTGTGTGTGTGTGTGTGTGTGTGTGTGTGTGTGTGTTCGTATGTGTGTATGGTCATGGCTGATCTAACTTTTTATAAAATCAATTATGTCATTTCAGAGGAATCAAAGCTGAGGATCGTGCTCCTGGGAAAGACCGGAGTTGGTTTGAGTGCGTCAGGAAACACCATCCTTGGGAGGAAAGAGTTTACGAGTGAACTGTCTTCTGCATCTGAAACAAGAGAGTGTAAGATGAAGGAAAGAAAGTTTGATGGACAAACACTGGCTATTGTTGATACTCCAGGTCTGTTTCACACAGACAACGATCATAAGAAGGTGATGAAAAAGATCTTACAATGCATCATGATGACTATGCCCGGTCCTCATGTGTTCCTGTTGGTGCTAAAGCTAAATTCCTTCTCACAGCAAGATGAAGATACACTGAAAACCTTCAAGAACATCTTCAGAGACGCAGAACGTCATACTATCGTCTTGTTCACCCATGGAGATGAATGTAAGGATGATAATTGTAAGGTTCAACATCAATGTCAAGCTTTGGCTAAAAGAAAAGAAGATGTCAGAAATGTCATCGTTCTGCGTGATGATGCATTTCATGTCTTTAACAACGAAGTCGAGGATGAGTCTCAAGTTAGTGACCTGGTGCAGAAGATCAAGAACATGGTCCAGGAAAATGGCTACTACAGAGGCGAAATATATGAAAAGGCTGAGAATGCCTTAGAAGAAAAAAATGAACCCCATGAGGTACAGGAAGGTAATAAAGAGCTATTTGGGAAGCATGTGGAGGACATGATCAACAAGGGTCAGGCTATATTGGAGGAACGCATTTTAGATTCCTTTCCAGGTGTGAAATCTTTCCTCAAAAAAGTGCAAGACATGGCATATGCATGCATGCCACCAGAATCTAAGTAAATAGAGCTCATCAAATGAGTACTAAAAAACATATGACAAAGGGAAAATCATAGTGGTGAAAGGATGCAAATTTATTGTTTATTTTTCACTGTTCAATACACTTTTCAAAATGTATACAATGTGTAGATGCTATATTCGTGATCTGTGGACAGTTGGGGCATTGGCTGTTGTGTGAATAGTGATCTTTTTCTTTTTTAGGAAAGGTGACAGTAGTGTGAGTTTGTTATACTGCTACATAAGGCGTCAGGTTGATTTTTTTCCTACCAAAATCTCTAAACATTGTTGCTTGACTGTCCAGTCACCGCAGTCCCGATGAGATACGATGCTTGCTAAGCAATAAGCTTTTATTACCAAGCGTTTCGCCTCTTAGGCTACACACAGGCCACTCCTTCTTATTGGAGAGGTTTGTTGGATCAGTATGCATCCAAATTATGCAACATAAATCAAATAATAGCGTAAAATGTTTAAATCAAAGCACCTCAAACCATTTCTGTGCTCTGTCTGATGAAATGTTTATGGCGGGAGCTTTCAACATTAATTTTGTGTTTGAGGAAAAACTGTTAACCGAGGAAATTTTCAGACATTTGAGATGTATGTAAGTAGATTTGTTAACTTGTAATTAAATCCTGTTGTAAACTGCAGGTAAAAAAATTTAAATGCTTATTTTGTGCATACATATTGTGATGAAAGGCTTCCATCAATTTCCTTTTTTAATATTTTGGATAACACTTAAATAAGGCTGGAATTATTAAGTGTTATATACTTGTATTATCCTGAATCCTTGTGTGGTGGGTTACTGATCAGGTGTTTTTATTCCCTGTGCATCCTTGATGTTTCTTGCATCATCTGAATAAAGTGATATCTGTCTAATCTGTATGATGCTCCTCATTGTGAAAGTCATTCCCCATTTATGACATTAAACCAGATTTCACTACATTGTACTTCTCTATAGTTAAACAACTATGCAACATTACTTTTTTCAACATGTTTAATTATCAGCACCACATTAACAACCAGACAGGAAAACACAATTTTACTTCTCTGCAGTTTTCTTGCTGTAATGTGACCACCAGACGAAGCTAAAACAAAGAGACGGAGTGAATGTAAATGCTCCGTATTTGTATAGCGCCTTTCTAGTCTTTTCGACCACTCAAAGCGCTTTTACACTACATCTGCATTCACCATTCATACACATTCATACACTGAGCCTAAGTGCTCTAACAGAAACTAACATTCACACACATTCATAAACTGGCAGAACAGCCTCCAGGGGCAATTCGTGGTTCAGTATCATGCACAAGGACACTTTGACGGCCAACCCGCACACACCCACCAAACAGGAGATAACATGCCTCAAAGCCTGTTGCGCAACGTTGCACAACATTACTTGGAAACATGTCGTTCAATCCGACAACACACACACACACACACACACACACACACACACACACACACACACACACACACACACACACACACACACACACACACACACACACTAGCCTACACTAGATCCATTAGTTGAACTAGTGCAGTGCCTGTTCACAGGGTCTATGCACGCCTCTGTGTGCTTTTTGTTGGTTTCACCTACAGCAGTGGTTGGCAAGAGGCGGCCCGCTGCTGAAATAGATCTCAGTCATGCCAGCAACAGGTATTCACACATTCTCTTCCTCTTAAGTGATTGTGCCCACAAAATAAACCCGAGAAAGTTTTTTGCAGCAACGCTTTATTTCAAATTGAATTGAGTGCTTTTACTTTGAAAAATACTTAAAAAATACTTCCAATCCAATGCAATCCCATCCCTTGTACCTTAAAAACATAACATTTAAAAAAACAAGGTTTACAAAGTGCCGCACAAGGACTAAAACTTAAAAAACATATAAAAAACACATAGAGCATATAAAAACATAGACAACACACAAAAAAATGGTTCCGAAACAATCGAAGGGCAACAACAGATAAAAGCATGAATCACATGCTCAAAGTGCTTTATTATGAACATTATTTATCTGTTTATCAAGTTTAAAATCATTGTCTATTTTTACACCCAGATTTCGGACTATGGGTTTCACATGTTGTTGCAAGTAGCCCAGGTCCACTGGAAGGACATCACCTGCCCAAATGGGTTCAAACACAATGAACTCAGTTTTATCTTCATTAAGATTTAAAACGTTCGAAGCCAGGCCTTAAAGTCTTAATATCTTTTAAACACACTAATAGAGGTATGAGGGAGTTGTTTTCACTTCTTTTGAGGGGCAGATAAATATGGGAGTCATCTGCATAGAAGTGGTAGAAGATACCATGCTTTCTAATAACATTTGCTAGAGGGAGGAGATAGTGAAAAGAAAAGTGGTCCAAGAATTGAGCCCTGTAGAACACCACAAAGAAGGGGGGCAGCAGATGAACCAAAGTCCCCAAGCTTTACTTAAAAGCATCTCTCATATAGGACATATAGGACTTAAATCACTGAAGAGCAGTCTCCCTTTTGTTCCCACCAACACAGTGCTCTAGATAAGAGAAAATAACTGTGTGGTCAACTGTCTAAAAGCAGCAGTGAGGTCTAAAAGCACTAGTATGGCAGAATTACCAGAGTCAGTGGTTAATTAGAGGTCATTAAAAGTCTTAAAGTGAGTTTCAGTGCTGTGAAATGAAAAAAAAAACAGATTGAAATATCTCAAAAATACCATGTACATCTAAAAAAGACTGGAAAAGTGATTTCCCTGAATGAGAAGAGCAGGACGTTCCTCTGCCTGGAGATGCTAAGGAAATTAAAACAAGCGTCCATAGGTTGGTGGATGTGGCTCAATCAACGGAAGCAGTTCTACTCTGAGCTCCATCTGGATTTCTGACGTCTCTCTGAAAGGCTGAACCCAAATACCCTCGCCAGGAAACTCACAGATCACATGTAGGGACAATCTATTTCTTTTGGCCATTACCCAGAGTTGAATAAACAAGACGACATCCATTTTTAAATATCCCAACAATGTTATAAAAGCAGTACTCGTGTAAGTTTATGACATTGAATATTGTATGCTATATGTGTTTTATAATCCAGTTTAATAAAATTGTAAAATTATAAAAGCGTATAATGGCATAATGTAAAACAGTTGTAGGAGGAAAATATGTTTGTATCATTGTTTTGTTTGCCTAACTTATTGTAGGTGTAATTTTGTGTATCTATTTGTGATTGTGTTTATGCATTTAAATAAAATAATAAAAAACAGACCAAAAAGAAAAGCTTTACAAAGGTGGTTTTATTTCAATACATGTTACATCTGTTGGATTTTTCAGTCATTAAAGAATAATGATACTCCAAATTGCAAGTCCTTGTGTGAATGTAGCTGATGGACAAATTTCTCTGGTAAACAGTTCTTAATACCTGTGGAAATCAGTACTCAACCCCTGATTGGTTGCTTGCAGATACATTTTTATTTCTGAACTGTGATTGGTCAGATTTTGGCAAGGAAAAAGTGATGTGTATTTCAGGGGAGGGAACAAGAAGCAGGCTATAATATATAATGATGGGATGGAAATTAAAATAGTCAGAACAAGACATCTACAGTGACAAGACATCACAGATCTGTTGCCTTTACAAAACAAAAATGGACAGTGAAGAAACTTTTCTTTCTCGTAAGTATTATTTCTTTAACATTAATAATACTCAGGATTGTATTTGGGTTTATATATGGCACTGCAGTAATTTTCTCTAATTTAAAGCAGTTCATCAATTATATTCACAATGCACAAATCTGTCAGCTTTTATTTGCCATAAGTAGACCCCACTGTGTGTTATGTAACACTTGTCTCTGTCAGAAGTTTGTCATACCTGCATTATGTGGTATTTGAGAACTTATTCAACAATATGTGTGTACTAACCAACTTTATGTTTGCTGGCTAAAATAAAATCATACTTATGTGTTTGCTTTTTAGTCAAATCAAGACATTTTGAAAAAAAATTTAGAAGACATAGCAAAAACCTAGTTATTTGTATAGCACATTTCATAACAAAGGCAACTCAAGTGCAAAAACAGATATAAAAACAGTCAAGAACAAAAATACAAACAAAATATATTGGTAAAAAACTTTTACAGATCTATTTTGAAAATTTAGAGACAAGCAGCAGTCCTTTAAACTCTGTTCCGGGACATACTGTTATCCGGTGAAGTGAACGTAGAAGTGTCCAGTTTTCTTAATCTTTGTCTGACTAGCAGCTTTCTGTACAGAAGATGCCTGGAAGTTTTTGGTGAGACCTGAGAAAAGACTATTAGAGAAATCTCAGAAAAGACATAAATGGACATAAATCCCACAGTATTTGCTATGTTTTAAAGATGGTGCGATGCAAACTTTGTTACTGATTTGAATGTTTAACTCAGTCCAAGATGGCACTAACATTTTTGACTTGGGTTTCTGTTTAGATAAGAGGACCAATAACTCTCTGCCTTCCTTTCTTTGCGTCAGAGACAGTTATGTCAATTCTGTCTACCTTTTGCTGGGTTTGATTGATGAAGGTTTGATCCTGTCCGATAATTTATTTGTTCAATTCACTTGTAGAGAGAATCTATGCACTCACTTGGTTACAGAGCAAATGCAGTAAATGTGGATGTTGTCTGCATAATTATGGTAGTGGCATTTAAATGGAAAATAGAAGAGATCCAAGAATTGAGCCTTGGGTAACTCCACACATCATGTTGGTCCACTCAAATCCTGTCCTGTTTATCTTGTCCTAAAATTAGGACTTTTCTTTGGCACAGTGAGAGCCCGACTTTATGGTCAATGTGGTCACATACATCTAATAAGACTAAAACTGTTCAGTTTCTAAATCAATAACAGCTCGTGTTTGCTGTTTTTTTAATATTAGTTTTGCTTCGGGAAAATGATCAGATGACAGAACTATTGACTATCTGCTGTAAAAAGTTTTTTTTAATTAAGCTTGTTGATGGAGCAAGTGGATGGCTTAAGATGCAAAACAATTTCGTCCTGTAGTCAATCACATCAAATCTGGCCATTTCCCCATATTCCTCCCACATGATTGTACATTTGAATCCCTTTTTGGATAAAAATTTATTTTTAATAGCTGATCTATTAGCTTTAATTTTATAACTGCTAACTAGGAATTTTATGCAAAAACAGCACATCACGAAATAAGCCATTTTCAAAACTAGAAGAACCTATCTATCGTTCGGGCTAATTTCAATTGAAAATGTTTATATGTAAAGATGTGAGCAATACTTTCTATCTACACCAAAAAATAGGCAAAATGACCAATACATAAACTCTCAAGCTTGTGACTTGTGTTTCAGCAGGACGACAAAATTTGCATGTGTTTTCCTAAACTGTGCAAAATTATACATATTTTTCATGATGTGACACTGTGGTTGAAGTTTGGTTAGGTTTAGGCACAAATACAATTAATATTAGGAAAATATTGTGGTTTGGATTAAAATGACTACATACTAAAATTCAGGTTCTATTACTGCTTGACTTCTGACAGAGTATTTGTATACAATGGTACTACTTCCTTAAGTGCATAAAAAAAAATTGTCCTTCTTCCCCCACTGATGTTTGTGTGATATTTTCCAACAGAGCTGAGGATTGCACTCATTGGGAAGGTTGGAGTTGGGAAGACCTCAGTCATGAAAACCCTCCTGATGAGCTCAGAAGAAGTTCTCCCTGACACAGAAAAGTGTCAGAAGAAAGAAGCAAAGATCGGAGGACAAACTGTGGTGGTTGTTGACACTCCAGGTCTGTGTAAACCAAGAAAAACAAAGGAGGAGTTGATTGAGGAGATTAAAAAAATGTGTCTCATTAACTGATCCTGGTCCTCATGTGTTCCTGTTCGTGCTGAATTTGGATAGATTTACAAAAGAAGACCAGGACACAGTTGAGATTATCAAGAAGACCTTTGGTGAAAAGGCAGCAACTTACACTATGGCTTTGTTCACCCATGGAGATCAACTGAAGAAAAAGGGAAAAACCATAAAAATGTTTGTCGAAGACAGCGGAGATCTCAAACACTTTGTTGACACATGTAAAGGGGGACCACATGTTATCGACAACAACGATAAGACACAGTCTGAAGCCACCGAGCTACTGGAGAAGATCAACAACATAGTAAAAGAAAATGGAGGAAAGTGCTACACTGATGAAATGCTCCAAGAGGCTGAGAAAGAAGGAAAAATAAACTTTGTCGGCACATGTAAAGGGGGACCACATGTTGTTGAGAACAACTATAACACACTGCCTGAAGCCACCGAGCTACTGGAGGACATGATTAAAGAAGATGGAGGAAAGTGCTACACTGCCAAACGCGTCCAAGAGGCTGAGAAAGAAGGAGAAAGTTCTGGGCTTCGGAAGAGAATCGCTCTCTCTGTGAATGGCTCTGCTCTGGCTGGAGCAGGTCTTGGAGCAGCAGTAACTCACTTCGTTGGAATCCCAGTTGGACCTGCAGCGGGAGCTGCAGCGGGAGCTGCAGTCGGAGGTGTACTTGGATGTGTAGGGATAGTTACAGCAGAACATATTAAGGCTAAAAAATGCGTGATACAGTGATTTTTCATTATTAATATGAGCAAGAGTTTAGGTTCCAAACAAACGCAAAACTGTAAATATGTATATGCTATATCAGTGGCTCTTAACCTGGGGCCAGTTGGTCCAGGGGCTTCATCTCGATGATGGTCGGTTCAAGTCTTATTTTAGGATGAGTCAGGAACAGACTGTTGCAGTCTCCGGACAATTCAAGCAACTGTAAACTTCCATCAGCGCAACTGAGGTCTCTCCCTTCATTAGATTGGACAATGGGCCAAAATGCGAGGCGCTCAGGGCACATTAACAGCGCGCAGAACGCTCACTGCCAATAGAATACAATTTTAAAAAGGCTAAAAACACACTCTGTGTGATCTGCTGGGGCGGAAAGGGGTTGGACTGCCAGAAAGGTTAGGAACACCTGTGCTATATCATATGTTTATATATCAGTCTAGCAAATAACAATAGCATGTAACTGGTTATCAGGCTTTCCTATGTAACATAATTGCTGCATTATTACATAATTAGACACTTGCTGCTTGGAAATGTGTCCAATAAAAAGCAATCAAATCAATTATGTAAACAGGAAGTCAAAATAGCATCACAAGCTAGCAGAATGTCAATAATGATGTTAGAGGCATATATATATCTGTCTGCATACATAAAGACATTGTTTTTTCAGAGTTAGCAGTATTCATACTGAGAAATAATATGAGTATGCTAAGCTAACTAATGTTCTTTACTAATTTAGTAAAATGTTATAATTATCAAGTTACATAATTTTAGGTGTATGGATTATTTTAGTAAAATGTAATTTAAAATGTTCTGATATCCAACAGAAAGTAGACCATATGCTATACGGTATATAACTTTACACTTTTAATGGGTCAGATATTATCATGCTAATCAGAATCAGCTTTATTGCCAGGTATGTGTACACATGCGAGGAATTTGACTCAGGATTGTACGTTGCTCACAATGTGCTTCCTCATACAAAAACACAAAATCACAATAATAAAAATAAAATAAAGTCAGACAGACTTCAGTGTAGACCACACAAATATACACACTATGAACAGAAACAATATAGACATGTTGACAAATAGTGCAGTGAGCAGAGTGCAAAGGATGCTGGAATAAATAAGTATTAAGTAGTTTGTGCAGGAGTTATGACTTGGATTGGATTTGATATACAGTATCAACAATATGACAATATAACAGTATGAACAGCTCTGAAATGGAGAATGATGAATAAATAATAAGTGGAAACCAGTAAACAGGTGGCTGATTAGAAGCAGAGTTACTGGGTTATTGCACAGGAATTGTTCCTGACAGCTGTTCATCAGAGTGGTGGCTTGTGGGAAGAAACTGTTCCTGAGTCTGTTGGTTTTGGCGTACAGTGCTCTGTAGCGCCTACCAGAGGGGAGGAGCTGGAACAGGTTGTGTCCGGGGTGAGATGGATCTGCAGTGATGTTTCCTGCCTGTTTCCTGACTCTGGAAATGTATAAGTCCTGAATGGAGGGCAGGTTGGCACCGATTATTTTTTCTGCAGTCCTGACTGTCCGTTGTAGTCTGCTCCTGTCCTTTTTGGTGGCAGATCCAAACCAGACAGTGATGGAGGTGCAGAGGACAGACTGGATGATGGCTGTGTAGAACTGGATCAGCAGCTCCTTAGGCAGGTTGAGCTTCCTGAGCTGACGCAGGAAGTCCATCCTCTGCTGGGCTTTCTTGATGACAGTGTCAGTGTTGGGCTCACACTTCAGGTCCTGGGATATAGTGGATCCCAGAAACCTGAAGGATTCCACAGCAGACACAGGGCTGTTGAGTATGGTGATGGGGGGCAGAGTGGGGGGGCTTCTCCTGAAGTCCACGGTCATCTCCACAGTTTTGAGCGTGTTAAGCTCCAGGTTGTTCTGACCAGCTTTGGGAGTTCGTGCTCTGAGGTTTGCTTTGTTAAAGTCCCCAAGAACAATGAGCAGGGAGTCTGGATGTTTTTTCTCCACGTTAGTTATCTGGTCGGCCAGGTGTAGCAACGCCTCACTAACACAGGCCAGAGGTGGAATGTAAACAGCAACCAGGACAAACGAGGAAAACTCCTGTGGTGAATAAAAAGGTTTAAAGTTTATGTATAATGTCTCTAAGTGAGGGCTGCATGATTTCATTTCATTTATGTAGAAACAGAGTCCGCCTCCCCGTGTTTTTCCCGTGAGCTCCCTTTCGAGATCCGTGCGGATGAGATTGAATCCCGGTAGGTGAAGTGCGCTGTCCGGGATGCGCTTGATGAGCCAGGACTCTGTGAAACAGAGGGCAGCAGATCTACAGAAGTCCAAGTTATTACTGTTGAAGAGAAGCAGTTCATCCATTTTGTTGGCCATAGAGCGGACATTCACCAGGTGGATTGAAGGGAGCGCAGTGCGAAAACCCCACTGTCTCAGTTTAACCAGCGCACCTGCTCATTTTCCCCTTCGTCGTTTCTGAAGGATCCCAAACAGAGCTGCTGCTCCTCCAACTAATAACTCAGGGAACGTTTGGGGTTCATTAAGGAGCAGTGGAATAGTATGAGCAGTTGAAAGTCCAATATTTAAGAGCTGTTCTCTGGTAAATATTACCAGAGAGGGTAAATCTGATTTTGAGGTTTTAAATACTTTCAGAGGAGACATGAATTATGCATCTAGGCCTAATGGTTGAGGAGATATTACTGATTTATTTTGGGTATATATTAACAAGGGGCAAAGTGGGACTCTCAATGCAGGATTTAAACAATGTAGAGTGTACCATTGATATAATGTGGCCGGTTGGAGCAGGTGGTGAGGTTCAAACTGTTGCACATGCAAAGTAGGTATGGTTTTATAAAATAGATTTATTTATGCGGAGTTAAGCCCCCAGACAGCTAAACAATCATGTGTATTAGAAAATGTATTTTACCTTTTTATGTACTTATAATCCTGTAAATGTCATCATGCTTTGTCGTATGCATTTTCTGTTCCTGTGGCTCAAGGCTTTTCTCACAGACTACACTATTATTTTGTAGCTTTGAATGTTTTATTTTTCTGTTTCTCTGTCAGACTCTCTAATGGTCTTTGAGCTCTGTCCTTCAGCTGACCAAATTTTTTCTTTTTTCTTACTTTAAATAAAATTAACAAAGACAAATGTTTGTTGTAACTTTGTTCATTTATCCAAGGAAATATTTACACGATTTCCACCACACCATGTTTGACAACACTGAAAACAGCTTTTAACTTACGGTACCCGAAACATCAACAACAGTGAAAAAGTTTGCTATCGGTTGTTCTGCTGCTCTAAAATGGGGCTAAATTATTGTTGATAAATGTTTGATTCAAAATAATGCAAACATCATATATTTTGTGCAACATTTATATAGAGTTTCTTTCAACACCTCCAATCCAGATTTCCTTCATTTAACATTTAATCCTCCAAATGTAGGCACTGATGTTCGTATATGTGGTGGTGCCATGTGCACGCGTGACAGTTCTCGTGGGATTTGTGGAGGGATCTACCTATAAGGGATGGATCACATCGATATACATGCACACCAGTACCTCAAACGCCTCACTAAATTAATAAAGTTGCTAACATACTTCCATCGGTCCAGGTTTGTTTATTTATTCATACATTTTTCTTTCAGATTAGTGCTTGCATAATGTTATAGAATAGATTTATCCTCTTGGAGTCTTAACGTCATTCTTCAATGGAAAAAAAACAACAACATATATTCGTTTTTTGGTTCAAAAGAAAACAGACACTTTCTATGCACAGACCATTGTTCTGTAATATGTAGTAGATAAACTATAATTAATGTTCTGTTAACCAGCTAGTTAATGTGATGTTCTGTTTTTACTCAGTAGAGCATACCATAGAATCACTTTTTCATGCTCTACATTCAACTTCAGTTCGTCCTGAGCAAAGTCATTCTAATGCTGCAGATGTGCTGCAACAACAGATTGATGATAAAATACAATCATTTGTTTCAATTAAACACTCTCCAACCAAAATCAGCACATAAAGCAGGACAGTCAGTCTGTACTAATGATTCACAGCTGCTTTATACTGTATGAAAAGTTTCTCCTGCAGTTCATGAAATCCCTGAAACAACTGAAGGTGGATTTGTCAGGTTTATGCTCCTTCCTTCCAAAAACTCAAGATCTATTTGGTGGAAACCATCTTTGTCTTCAGCGTTGTCCCTAAGTATGATAACAAGTTCAACAATTCAATTTATTCAGTAACAACTTATGATCAAATTTAACAATTAGCCCAACAAGTGAACCCGTAATCTGAGTTAATGCGGTCAACTGTCCCAGATGCTGAAGATGGAAACTACTGTGACCCACGTTGTTAAATCAACAGTGTTACGGGGTGTGGTGTGTGGACAGAGAGGACCCAAATGCTGCACTCAGAGGGAAGGAGGTTTATTGAGGGACGTACAGGCACGGGGAACCAAGGAGACAGGGGGCCAGGGAGCCAGGGAGCCGGGGAACACAGGGGCCGAGGAAGCCAGGAGAGGTGGGGGAACGGGGAGGACGCCGTGAGGGAAGTCCGGAGAGGAGTGGGCCAGTGGACGAGCCCAGCCGAACGGAGGATGAGGGTGAGTGTACCTGGGAGGGAAACAGACAGAGAGACAAGGTTAGGGAAGACAATGACAAGGCACAGGGTAAGTGTGGAAAAACAAGAAACATGGAAGCTTGAACACAGAAGTGGCACCGGGTATGGAGCAACGACAATCAAGCGAGGATGGTGTGGAGAACCGGGGTTGAAATAGAGGCAGTCATGAGGTGATTACTGGCAGGTGTGGCAGGCTGACGAGGTGGCTGATGAGATGCAGGTGCAGGTAGTTGGCTGGGCTCAGGAGCAGAGGGAGAGAGAGAGCACACAGGGGAGAAAACACAGGGAGGCAGGCAGAGAACAGGAAACCAAGGAAAAAAGCAGAAAAACTGATAAAAAGGAGAAAAAACCAGGACACTCACCGTCAGCCGGGCTGCCACCACAACAAACAGTCTATTGTAAACACAGTTTTTTACTGGCAGTAACCCTGTTAAGATAACAGGAATCAGCCCTGACAGGAAAGAATTCTGCTGCTGATGAGTTCCCCTTCGAGGGAACTCGAACTGCGTCGGTTACGACACTATGGGAACCCCTCTAGGCGTAGCAGGTCTGAACGTAAATGAAATCTCTCCAATCCTATTGGTTTGTTGCTAGAATGGTAAGGTGTGACGGAATAACCGGAGGAGTTTAAAGCACACCTGTACACACTCATCATTAGCTTTTTTCTATTCAGCAGGCGCTCTGTATGTTGTTTGAAGAAAGCTCCAGTCCTACAAGCAGTGTGTCTTACCTGAAGAAGAAGTCTACCAGCATGTCCGGCAACCAGAAGTACAGAAGGTGTGTTTCCTTGCCCTCGGTACATCACGGATGGAGATTCTCATGAGATGTGTGTCTCATGTTTAGGGATGGAGCACGCCCGGGCAGCTCTCGAGAGGGCTGCCTGCGGCCGTTGCGAAGCCCTTTCCATGCTGGTACTGAGGTCCCACATGGCTCTCTTTTCCGAGGATGGCCAGATGTGTTTTCCCTGTGGTGTGGGCCCTGCGCCCGCTGAGGCGGCCTGGCGGCATCACTCATGGGGTTCACAGCGTGATCTGTTGGACGGCTGAGGCTTTTTCCCGACCTTCATCCGCTGTCTCCGACGCTTCCTTTCCTCGTTCGGGAGCCCGTATCTCGGCTTCTCCCGCTTGCGGTTTGGATCCGGAGACGCTGCAGCAATCCGACTCCGAGGAGGTGGACGTGCTCAGCATAGTGGACGATGACTTCCGGGTGTCGGGGCGGCGTCATCAGGCGGCTATGACGAGCTGCTGGAGGTGGTGACTAGAGCCGTGACTAAACTCAACATCAACTGGCCACAGGAGGAGCAGACACCACAGGCTAGTGGTAAGCTTGATGAAAGGTTTAAGCACCACGCGCCACCTCCACGCCGGTCTCTGCCATTCTTTCCTGATTTACATGATAAAGTGAGTAAATCATGGGGCAGACCCTTCTCTACACGGCTTTCCACACCCCGATCACTGAACTACAGTAATGTGATGGGGGTTAGGGACCATGGTTATGGGAGGATGCCTCAGGTGGAGGATGCGCTTACGAGCTATCTGTCCCCTCGACTTGCGTCCTCCCTGGAGAAGCTGGCATTACCCTCCAATCCATGTCGCACCACATCTACGCTCGTGGGGAAGGCGATCATGGCAGCGGGCCAGGCAGGTGCGAGCTTGCACACCATGGCGGTGCTTCAAGCCTACCAAGCCGACCTGCTACAGGAGATGGTTCAGAGAGGGGGTCCCTCTGAGGAAGATCTGGCGGAGCTTCGCAGAACCACGGACCTGTCTCTCCGGGCCACCAAAGAAACAGCCCGCTCCATTGGCCGGTCCATGTCGGTTCTGGTGGCCACAGAGCGTCTCCTATGGCTCAACCTCGCGGGCATATCTGAGAAGGATAAGAGCTTCCTCCTCGATGCACCGGTGAGCACGGCGGGCCTCTTCCGTGACGCAGTGGACTCTGTGGTGGATCGGTTCCAGCACGTTCAGACACAGGGCGAAGCGTTCCGCCAGTACCTCCCTCGCCGGTCTGGACCCAAGGCAGCTGAGGCTGCCAGGCGTAGGTCCCTTCCCTCTACAAGCTCCTACCGAGGGGAGAGGAAGCAGAGTGTTGCTTCTCGGGGGCCCCCCCGAGGAGCTGGGGCAGCGATGCGACGCTCTCAACCTCAGCCTTCTGAGAGATGCAATCTGAGGACCGTCTCCAGTCCTGACGGAGCTCAGGGAAGAGGTCCTGAAGACCGGGGTAGGGGAGTCTTTTCTCCCCTCCCGCAATGTCGGCCTACTGCTCGTAGCCCCGTTCTGGCCAACCCGGGTGTGGTTCTCGGACATCATGTCGCTCCTGGACGGCCCGCCGTGGCAGGTCCCTCTGAGGAGGAGACTGTGGGTCTGGCCCCTCAGGGGGCACAGTACCTAGAGGCGGGTCTAACAGCCGGAGCAGTCGAGACCCTCCTCAGCTCCAGGGCCCCGTCCACACGGAGGATGTACGGCCTGAAGTGGAGTGTTTTCTCCACCTGGTGTAGGGAGCGGTCGGTGGACCCTGTTACCTGCCCGGTGGTTCAGGTACTTGAGTTCCTCCAGGACCGGTTCTCTGCTGGTCTTTCCCCTTCCACCCTCAAGGTGTACGTGGCAGCTATTTCATCTTTCCATGCCCCTCTGAGTGAGGGGTGTTTGGGGAAACTTACCTTGGTTGTACGTTTCCTCCGTGGTGCCTGGAGGATGAGACCTGCGACTCGGTCCAAGGTTCCCACTTGGGATCTGGCGGTGGTTCTTGGGGCGTTGACTGAGGCCCCCTTCGAACCCCTGGAGTCAGCTGGGGCTAAGCACTTGACCCTCAAGATGGCCTTTCTCCTTGCTATCACCTCTCTGATGAGGGTGGGGGATCTCCCGAGAAGGGGAACGAGACACTGCGTCGGCCCGCCGCACCTCTCTCCCCGCCTGAAGCGCCTGCTTCATAGTTCAAGCTAATGATGAGTGTGTACAGGTGTGCTTTATACTCCTCCGGTTATTCCGTCACACCTTACCGTTCTAGCAACAAGCCAATAGGATTGGAGTGATTTCATTCACGTTCAGACCTGCTTCGCCTAGAGGCGTTCCCATAGTGTCGTAACCGACGCAGTGTCTCGTTCCCCTTCTCGGGGAACCAGGGTTACATACGTAACCCGAGACGTTTCTGGGGTTTATCTTTACATCTGAGCTGGTGGGTGGAGGAGGTGTGTGAAGTTGGAGTCGATGTCAGGTGGCTTCACAACAGAAACAGACCGGTTTTTAAATGATTGTAACACATGTATGTAAGAAACTACATACAATTGCCTCGGAACCTTAAGTACAATTTTAGTTTCTTAGATGGAGCCCCTCTGTAGTCTATAATTGAATTCTCTCAAGTGTTTTCACTTGTGTGGGAAACGTCTACTGTAGAGTTTATCCAGCTTGATTGTTGCCTTTATCAAGGCGAGGGTGTCAGCATCTGTGACTGAAGTCAGATCAATTAATGACATTGCTAAAGGTTGGCAATACACAACGTGAGCTTACACGCTGCAACATTATCCTCACTTTGATCACGTTACAAGAGTAGTAACACAGCTCGCATGGGTCTCAGTTATTGTTGACAGTTTAATGATATATGCATATTAGGGAGTTATGGCATAAGAGAGTAAATGCTTAATGGTGACTTGATCAACATCCTTTATCCGTCATGGTGAGTGATTTCTCTTTCTTTTTTATTATTGTAGACACTTTATAGCATATTTTAACAATCCAAAACATAAAACGGTGTTGAAACAGTAGGGCTATCAGATTACAGCAAAAAGCCAAAAGAAAGAAGGAAATTGTGAGAGTCTCATTCAAGTGTCATAATGTGCGTCTGTGTTGCTAGCGTCTTGCTAAATGTGGTCACTGGATTTTATCATTTGAGTTTGAGAATGTGCGTCACTTTAAATGTTGCCGCCGCAAGGAATTGTGGGACGGCATTCTCTCCTTTCCTTTTGTGTACCCTATACTAAAGGAGATATAAAAGTAAGCCGTGAGGCTCCTTTCCTTATTATTTAGAGAATTCGACCAGCTCTTATCATGGCTGCCATTGAAATACTTCTGGGTCACTCAGTTAGGAACCTTCCTGAGCAAAAAAGACTTTTTGGACACAGCCCATGTCTCTGATTGGCTGTTCCTGCTCTGATCATCTGTGTAATTAATGATTTGACCACCCAAGAGCTGATCTTGAATGTCACCAACACTTCCATGTCAGTAGGAGTCTCCTTGTTTGTTTTATTCTTAACTTTTTGAAATTAAGCCTCCGCTTTCTCCTTAATTATATAAGTTTGATAAATACATTACCTGAGCCCAGAAAGCTACACTCACCTTCTCCTGGAAGCAAAAACATTGATTGGCTTCTTTTTGTTCCCAGCAAGTATGTTAAAGTGTAAAGTAGCATAAAATGGAGATACTCAAATAAATTAAAGTACCTCAAAACTATACATAAGTACTTGAGCTAATGTACTTAGTTACTCACCAATGATGTTACTTGTCTCATGTGAGCTGATGACTGCTCTGAAACTCCGTGTGCAGTTGTTAATCCTGCCATCTGGTGGCCACAGGAGAAAATACACAGGTTATCTCTATAAAGTACAGTAAGTTAACATACACTATATGGACAAAAGTACTCGGACACCTACACATTAACCCTACAGGAGCTTTATGACATCGAAATTCTTATTCCATAGGCATTTCTATGGAACAGTTTCCACTCCTCTGGGAAGGCTTTCTGCAAGAGTGTGTGGAGTGTGTCCGTGGGAATGTTTGCCCAATCTCTGTTCTAGTTCATCCCAAATGTGTTCGATAGGGTTGAGATCAGGGCTCTGTGCGGACCAGTCATGATCTTCCACATCAAACTCAACCTCTTTGCACTGTGCGCCTCAGCTCTCTGTGAGCCGACTCTGAGTTGCTGTGGTTCCTAAATGCTTCAACACAATAATACCACTCACAGTTGATCATGGAATATCTAGGAGCGAAGACATTTCACTAAATGACTTCTACAGTACCGTGTATGGCTTGATTTTATACCTGTGGCAATGGAACTGAATGAAAAACCTGAATTCAATTATTAAGAGGTGTGTCCCAGTACTTTTGTCCACATCGTGTATTTCACTTTGGCAGAATAGGTTTTTATTTTGTCATAAACATGTAACACACTGCGCACAAGACAAAAGACTAAAATAACATATTCCCATAGTGGCCCTGAAGGCACCAATCATGATAGCAGCACAGACTGCTCTACAGCCTTACATTAGATTTAATTATATTAAAAAGTTCAACTCATAGTACAAATTGTACATATTTAATAAAATGTGAAATATATTCAGCATCTCTCATGTCTTTTTCATGAATGAAAAACTTGTCATCTGTTGAAAATGTTCATATTGAAAGGACTCAGATCCAAAAGATATTAGAAACTATCACATTCACAAAGAACATCAGTAATAATAATACTAAGCCCTGTTTCCTGAGAATGATCAAATTGCAGAAGAGCATTTGTAAAAACGCTCTCAATTTCCATTTATCTCAAAGCAGCGCTGTTAAAGTCAACTCTCTGTGGTGCTGAAGACGAAACTGAATACACATAAAATCACTTCACACATTTAACTGTCTCATAATAGGCTATATAGTATATAAATATATAATATAAACTTTGTATTTATTTGCTGCTGGAGGCAGATGTTACTCTCAAAACTCAGATTAGAGAAAATGGATAAACTACCTCACCCCAAATCCTGAAGTGACAGGCATCAGAGCGCAGGCTTTCTGTCACAATCCCCTGGCCTTGACCCCCTGCCCTGGGCTCCTGGTCTGTGAATGAGTGAGTTTTGATTATTTTCCCCCTTGGTGTGACTGCAGGATGCTTGGTGTGTTTTGGTTAATCTCTCGGACCTCAGCTCAAGTTCTCTGCCTGCCTGCCGCCCTCTCCGACCATGTTTACAGTCCACCTTTTGTTCACACTATGAAACATCCTGAACTGCTCTCTGTCTCCAGTCTGCTTCTAGGTTCTGTTTAGGAGATCCTGACAGTACGATCCGGCCATGTTGGACCCAGCGGACCTCGACAGAGTTCAACAAGCCATAACCCAACACAGTCGCACTCTGCGGGACATCACGGATGTACTCCCGCCAACATAACCACTCTCCGGACCCAGCTCAGCCCCTCAGCTCAGGCCTCTGCCTCTGCCCCTGCCTCCTTGCCAGACCGGGACCCCTATGTGCCTGCACCAGAGAGGTATGACGGTCATCTGGGCCAATGTCATTCATTCCTGTTACAATGTGGCCTTGTGTTTGATCAACAGCCCCGTACGTACCCCACCGACAGAGCCAGGATCGCATTCGTAATTGGACTTCTCCGTGGTGAGGCACTGGAGTGGGCGTCTGCTGCTTGGGAGAAACAGTCAACGCCAACTGCCAACTACGACGCATTCACCGCGGAGATTCGTGAACTGTTCGACCGTCCTGTTAGAGGTAAAGATGCTTCTAAAAGGCTGTGTTCTGTTGTCGCTGAGTATGCCATCGAGTTCCGCAGTTGCTGTAGAGAGTGGTTGGAACGAGGAGTCTTTGTAGGCAATTTTTCAGAAAGGGTTGAGTGAGGGGCTTAAGGATGAGTTGGTTTCTTTTCCTGAGACCTCCAGTTTGGATGATCTTGTGTAGACAACCGGTGCCGTGAGCAGACGCTTAAATTATGTGGTGACTTTCAGGGTCAAGAAACATCAAGCCGGACGCCCATTCCCGCTTGTTCGAGAAGGAGGAGCGGTCCGGGACCATTCCTGACTCTATCATACCCAGCGCCTGCATCGTCAGTGCCGCTATCTGGAGTATACAGCGTCAGGTTACGGAGGCACTACAGAACCAACCTGGTCCAGGAAATCCTGACACTTTCATCGACATCATTTCGGCCACTTCCTCTCCTGAGACCAACAAAGACACTCTGGACTGCACGTTTGCTGAGGAGAAGGTGTCCGAGGTCTGGGACCAGATCAATCAGTGACTGAAAAGATCCACGATGAACATCAAATAGATAGATTGCCATCTGAGTGCGGCAATCACCAAGCTGAAGAACTCCATGGTGAGGGACGAGCACGGGTTATGTTAAGTTTAAAATTGGGTCCCTGTGTAGCAAATCACTTGTAATCAATATTTTCATTTCTTCATACAAGCTTGATTTTATGTTTGTAACACAGACTTGGTTGGCACTAGTACTGGGAATGAGAGCTTTATTGAATCCATCCCACCAAATGTGAGTCTGAGTGTGACAGAAGAAAAAGGAGGGTGTTTGTGCCTTTTTCAGGGATACGTTCCTTTTGTAAGAAGATATAATTTGGAGAGTTTTCATTGTCTCTCTCCAAGTATTCTACATTTAGTCATATAGGGGCCACCTATATACTAGTAGGTGATTTTAATGTAGCCTACACATAGATAATGTTAATAAGAAAGATGCAAATAAACTCTCTGCCACACTTGACATGTTTGAACTGATTCAACATGCTGAAGGATCCGATCCATAATGTTTGCTCTCGTCTTGTGTAATTCCTGCACTTTGCATTGTCTTAGTCAGATAGAGTCTGCAGCTGTGCTCCCTCCCTCACCACTGGGCTGGCACAACAAAACATCAGGGCAGCACTAATGCAGCAGCGATCAACCAGCCTCCATTCAGACACACACTGTTATCGAGTGTATCGAGTGTCCCTATTTTATTTTCTATATTCATAAATAATATTGGAAAGGACGTGCAAACTGCTAAACTGCACCTTTATGCGGATGATACTGTGATATATTCAGTTGCCCCTTCACTAAACAAGGCCATAAATGACCTTCAGTTGGCCTTTCAACACCTTCAAGTCTCATTACATGTCCTCAAGTTAGTGCTAAATACTAAGAAAACCAAATTTATGTTTTCAAGGGCTCGTTCCCAATCCCCAGATAATATAACACACTAAACGGGGACTTAACTGAAAATGTTTCATCCTATAAGTATTTAGGTTTTTGGCTGGACGACAAACTTTCTTTCAAAGTTCATGTTGAAAAGCTTGTAAAACAGCTGAAACTAAGGCTGGGATTTTACTTTAGAAATAAGGCTTGTTTTAACACGATAGCCAGAAAAAAACTTGTGCAGGCTACCTTTTTAAGTGTTTTGGACTATGGTGACACCATGGTGTACCATAGTGCTCTGTGCTTTTAACTAACTCTGATTCCCATACTCATCATTGTATACTTAATGAACTGGCAGGCTGGCCGTCACTAAGTCCACGTAGACAACTTCATTTGCATATTTTTCTATATAAGGCCATGTTGGATGCTGTATGCTATGCTGTATTTCTATTTAAATAGTAACTGGTGTGCCGTCTTGGCCAGGTCTCCCTCGGAAAAGAGATTTCAATCTCAAGGGACGTCCTGGTTAAATAAAGGTTAAATGAAAAAATATGTTGAAGTTCTGTGAGCTAAATGTTGTCACTGTTCTGTGAAAGTATAATGTGTCATACTCATACTGTACCTTCACTGATCTATTAGAACTCTCTATCTTCTCCTGTGACCACCAGAGGGTAGCATTTCATTAAACAACTGCACACTGAGCAGTGACAAGTCAAGTGTTAAGTATTTTATCATTATGTTCCAATTCCATCAATATAAAGTCAGCTATACTCATGTATTGTATTTATTTTTCTGCAAAAACTCCTAAAAAGCCCAAATGAAACGCCTACTTTCTTTTATTTGACGCTCCTGTCAGAAGACTATAAACTGCTGAATGTGTTTGTGCTTTTTATTTTTAAAAGTAAAGATGTTTCGAACAGAAGAAGCCTCTTAGATGAGAGCTGTTGAAGTCCAGGAGTTTCTATTAAAGTTTATTCAAAATTAATTAATTTATCATTGAGGTGAAAAGGTGCCACATATGCACATTTCTATCTTACTTCCCCAGACAAAGACTCAAAGAGGAGGGAGGGCTCATATATTATTTTTTATATTTTGAATTGTCACCTGCCCCTTGAATATTGTGTTACCCTTTATATAGATAAAATTATTTCCAACATAAATTGGTGCATAAATTAAGTCTTTAATGCTTAAAGTTTTCTGGCGGAGGACCTCCAGACCCTCCTCTTCATTTGTCCCCATAACTGTTGAAACCAAACCAATGATCTTGCAATTCAGGAAAATGACCCGATAAATTCACTACAATGCAAGAAAAGGAGGGGGTGGGGGTGCCGATTTCAAATCTCACCTAGGGCTCCAACACAGTCAGGGCCGGCCCTGCTGAGTCAGATGGAAAGAGTCTGCAGCCACGCTTCTTCCTTCAACACTGCAGCACTAATGAAGCAGCAAACAACCCGCCTCCATTCAGACACAGAACTATAATTGAATGTTTCTGTTGTCCCTGTTCTGCGAAAGTGTAACGTGTCATCTACTGTACCTTCACTGATATATAGGAGATGAACTGTGACCACCAGATGGCAGCATTTCATTAAACAACTGCACGCTGAGCTTCAGAGCAGTCATCCTCAACTCTAATGTGACAAATCCTGTTCAGTATTTTATCATTTCCAATACCATCAATATAAAGTTAATAAAATTTACTGTATTTATTTTTCTGCAAAAACCTCTAAAAAGCCCAAATGAAACGTCTACTTGCTTTTATTTGACTACCCTGTAAAAAGACAATACACTGCTGAATGTGTTTGTGCTTTTTATTTTTCAAAGTAAAGATGTTTTGAACAGAAGAAGCCTCTTAGATGAGAGGTGACGCATCTTGAGTCTCTTCAACCAAGTCCAGTTGCCCTAGATTTTCACCCACCTTGCAACTATAACCTGGATTACTGAGAATCTTTACAGACATCTTGGGAAGCGGTTTGGTATAAACACCCTCAGAATGGTACAGGAGTATGAATGGATAGCCAGGAAAATTGCAGACTGCAGAAACCACCTACGATTTAACCTGCGTTGCAGACAACGTAGGCTTATTCCAAACAGGATCAAGGATCAAAGGTTATTTAGGATCTAAGGTGAAAGGACACGAGCTGGAATGATCCTGGAGAAGGATCAATGCCAGCTGCTGAATATAAGAGTGAGACAGGTCACGAGAGATAAGAGAGAGTTCATCACACTGTTACTGTTCTGAGGAATTTTGGAAGGATGTGTTGTGGATATCACCCCATTGTAAAGAATCTTATCAATGTTGGCAGTGATTCAAAAATCGGAGAAGAAAAAACACTACTGCAGTTAGTGAGAAACCCCTATTTCTCTTTTTAAATGAAAGATTCGTGCCGCTCTTCATTTGTCCTTGACTTGTGTGGTTACACTGTGGACGGCAGATGGCCCATCACTTTTTTAAAGCATAATTAATTTTTAAAAAAAGTTCTTAAATGTAGCTTGCAGTTAGACAACAAATGAAAATGCCTTTTGAAAGGTTTATTTGAATAGAAAATATGCAATGCAATGAAAATATAGAACAAACAAATGTGCAAAAAAAGTAACTTAAGCTGAAAAATAAAAAAATAAACAACAAGCTGCTGATTATAAAAGGACCTTAAAACATGCACCAATCAGTAACTTCTTGATACAGTTTCTTTTTGGCCAAGTTTTCTGTTCTCTTCCTGTGAACATGACAAAAGAAATCATGTCTGCATATGTGTTGCCTCAGCAGGGATGATACAGTGGGTACGGAAAGTATTCAGACCCCTTTAAATTTTTCACTCTTTGTTTCATTGCAGCCATTTTCCAAAAATCAAAAAAGTTCATTTTATTTCTCAGTAATGTACACTCAGCACCCCATCTTGACAGAAAAAAAACAGAAATGTAGAAATTTTTGCAAATTTATTAAAAAGAAAAACTGAAATATCACATGGTCATAAGTATTCAGACCCTTTGCTCAGCATTTAGTAGAAGCACCCTTTTGATCTAATACAGCCATGAGTCGTTTTGGGAAAGATGCAACAAGTTTTTCACATCTGGATTTGGGTATCCTCTGCCATTCCTCCTTGCAGATCCTCTCCAGTTCTGTCAGGTTGGATGGTAAACGTTGGTGGACAGCCATTTTCAGGTCTCTCCAGAGATGCTCAATTGGGTTTAAGTCAGGGCTCTGGCTGGACCATTCAAGAACAGCCACGGAGTTGTTGTGAAGCCACTCCTTCGTTATTTTAGCGGTGTGCTTAGGGTCATTGTCTTGTTGGAAGGTAAACCTTCGGCCCAGTCTGAGGTCCAGAGCACTCTGGAAAAGGTTTTCGTCCAGGATATCCCTGTACTTGGCCGCATTCATCTTTCCCTCGATTGCAACCAGTCGTCCTGTCCCTGCAGCTGAAAAACACCCCCCAGCATGATGCTGCCACCACCATGCTTCACTGTTGAGACTGTATTGGACAGGTGATGAGCAGTGCCTGGTTTTCTCCACACATACCGCTTAGAATTAAAGCCAAAAAGTTCTATCTTGGTCTCATCAGACCAGAGGATCTTATTTATCACCATCTTGGAGTCCTTCAGGTGTTTTTTAGCAAACTCCATGCAGGCTTTCATGTGTCTTGCACTGAGGAGAGGCTTCCGTCGGGCCACTCTGCCATAAAGCCCCGACTGGTGGATTGCTGCAGTGATGGTTGACTTACTACAACTTTCTCCCATCTCCCGACTGCATCTCTGGAGCTCAGCCACAGTGACCTTTGGGTTCTTCTTTACCTCTCTCACCAAGGCTCTTCTCCCCCGATAGCTCAGTTTGGCCGGACGGCCAGCTCTAGGAAGGGTTCTGGTCGTCCCAAACGTCTTCCATTTGAGGATTATGGAGGCCGCTGTGCTCTTAGGAACCTTAAGTGCAGCAGAAATTTTTTTGTAACCTTGGCCAGATCTGTGCCTTGCCACAATTCTGTCTCTGAGCTCTTCAGGCAGTTCCTTTGACCTCATGATTCTCATTTGCTCTGACATGCACTGTGAGCTGTAAGGTCTTATATAGACAGGTGTGTGGCTTTCCTAATCAAGTCCAATCAGTATAATCAAACACAGCTGGACTAAAATGAAGGTGTAGAACCATCTCAAGGATGATCAGAAGAAATAGACAGCACCTGAGTTAAATATGAGTGTCACGGCAAAGGGTCTGAATACTTATGACCATGTGATATTTCAGTTTTTCTTTTTTAATAAATTTGCAAAAATTTCTACATTTCTGTTTTTTTCTGTCAAGATGGGGTGCTGAGTGTACATTACTGAGAAATAAAATGAACTTTTTTGATTTTTGGAAAATGGCTGCAATGAAACAAAGAGTGAAAAATTTAAAGGGGTCTGAATACTTTCCGTACCCACTGTATATGGAAAAGTTGATCTACAGAAGAAACCTGAAATCTGAAAGCAGCACAGAATGCTGGAGAGCTGCACTGACTTATATTCTATTATATTTACATATTTTGAAATGTCACCTGAGTTTTGTGTTTCCTTTTACATAAGAAAAAAACATTTCCCCCATAAATTGGTGCTGAAACCTTCCCCTGGTCGGGAATGCCGGGCTGACGACTGCCTCCACAGAGTCACCAGACGCAGGGCGCGAGGAGAAGTTAAGAACGGCACCCAGCAGATCACGTCCCGCTACGGACCACACAATAAAACACACAGTAAGCCAACCACGCGGTAAGCCACACAGACTGATGCGAGCAACCGAGGAAGAGTGAGTGAGCCCGAGAGCATTTCGGCTCCAGCTGCGGGATTCACCCGGCGTCAGGCTCAAGACACAGGAACACCTGCAGAAGGGAGCCAGACACACCCACAGCAACACAACACACAGACCTCACGGGTTGTAACAGTGCTACATTTGAAAATATTACACTTGTAGCTTCTTCTTGCACTGATATGTGTGGAAATACTTGTTAATTGTGAGTGTTAATGAATTTAGGTCAAAGCATCCATTCACTTATCTTCACTGCACTTAAATAACCCCCAGTTTGTTGTCTACGCTTGTTGCTTTACTCTGCTTACTTTATAAGCTTTGATTAGAAATGTCTTATCATTTGCGTCGGCACAAAGTTCACATGGTTGGCTTTCAGTGATGGAAGTTTGACTTCTCCTTGATCAAAGCAACACACGACACAATGGATCATAATATTCTTACTGACCCAAACATTTGGGGACATTATATTACAAAAGATGCTCATTTATTGATCTCCCATCAGGGAATTTCAGATTAGCACAGCAGCGCAGGTGAATGTAGTGCAGAGAGTAAAAGAACAAACTACAATAAAAGTGGGATCAGCGGTTTGTGTGTTACAGGCAGTTTCATATATGCAAAATACACAAAACATAGGCTGGTCAGTAAAACTATTGACAATCTTTGCTTTGTACTTTTGCCAGTTAAATAAAGATTCACATGAATTACAAATGACTGATTTTTGTTTTTATTGCATTATAGAAATTATTCCAACTTTTCTGGAAATGGGCTTTGTACTTTAATCTTTTTATAAACAGTCAAACCTGAAAGAAAAGACAAAGTTTAATGAAAGACACACGTTCTGCCAGAACCGAACACCAGAAAGGTGGACAGGGAGGTCGGGGACATCATACTCGAGATGTGTAAATATGGAGGCTTTGTGAACGCAAAGACCCGAAGAAGTTATGGTCAGAAACTCTGAGTGATCTTGAAAGTGCAGAGGAAAAATGTTGCCTCGGTTTTTTTGAATGACTTTGAGTGTTTTTGCAGTCAGTCACAACACACCGGTGTTAAGGCATTTAAAACTCTGACTTTTTAGCTGAAAAACTGTCTTTTAACTCAGAGGAGTCACATTGAGTTTATCTTCAGAGAACTCGACACTGACACACCGTTAACCACTAGTCTGAGCTGACCTTTCAGTGGACGGAGAGTAGGAGAGTCCAAAATAGAGCTAGCTAGCTTAGCTTATTAGCTGTGTGTCACCATCCAGTTTTATAAGCTCCTGTGTCGGAGTATAACTGCTGCACAACAGAGAGCTGGTTCACACACAGTTAAGGCAAATTCACATTATTGTGGAGAAAAAAACCTTTTTCATGAGTCTCCTTCATTATTGTGTTTGTGTTGTTTTGAGATGTTGATATTCTGTGAATGCGGCATTAGTGCAAACTGGCAAATGTTAGCATGCTAACAGTAAGTGACACTGCAGCTGTCAGCCGGTTACATACATGTATATAGCTCATTATATACAGTTCAGAGATAAAGTTCATGGTGACACTTGCAAAGGTAGAAACAAACAGATTTTTGAGCTGTTTAATCTGAGTCCATTCAACTTGATGGACGTTCAGAATCACCCTGCTCAGGTCGGCTTTTCATGCCTGTTCTAAGGAATCTTTGGGCAGTGACTGAAAACGACTCTAAGAGGAAAGAAACACTGTTTACACAGCGGCTCACACCCGTAGTTGGTGAGTTTAGCACCACATTCTGAGGACGCTTATCCACATGAGCACATGCTGTAATGACAAGTTGATTAGCCATTGTTCTCTCCAGTACATCCTGATTTATGGCTGTTATATTTGATCTTGGACTGATAAAATAGTTTTGCTGGACAGTGTTGGCAGCTTATTGTGTTTTTAGTGTTTTCATTGAACACATTTTAAGGGGTAACAGCTTCACCATAAAAGTACTGCAAATGTTGCTGTTGGTTATGCATTCGTTCCATGTTTTCTGTTTTACTTACATGTTAAATCAGCTCTCCTGTGTTTCCCTTTCCTTCCTGTGTTATTTTGTAGTGATCAGTTTAATGTGTCTGTCTTTAGCTTTATTTCCTGTTCTGTTCTGCTTAATGAACCATTCAACTTGCACTCTGCTCCGACTAGTGTTTGCGTTTTGGGCCCATATCTCTGTTTTCCTGCCACATCATGACATTACTGAGTTCATTTATTTCAGTTTTTGTAAGTTCTTAGTGTCTCTTGGCGAAGACTCAACCTCCTATATTTGTTATTTTATTTATGTCTTTGTTTCTTGGACTGTGACTTTCCCCTCTGGGAGCCTCAGATGGGATTTGATTTCTTCCAAAGATCCAAAAAGGTGATATGACAAATATCACAACACAACTTCATGGTGACAGAACATTTTCAGAGGCACAGCTGTGGAGTGACTCCTCAGTCTCCACTCTGGTAAAAAGTGGAAAAAGCCCAAACTGATTGTTGAGTTGTTTCATGAAGCCTGAGAGGAGCCACTTAAACTTCACCATGGACTGACTGCTTTGAATAATATGACACCCAGCAGCCCTGCTGAGGTAATGCGAGGGAGAGAGAGATTAAATAAACAGAGAGAGAGAGAATCGCACTGTGTTACTGTTCTGAGGAATTTTGGAAGAGCTTGTCAGGAATATCACGTCGACTATTGTAAGGAATCTTATCAATACTGGCAGATTCAACATGACTCCCAGAGAAGAAAATACACGGTCGCAGAGAATGAGAAGGAGGTCTGGCAGCAAACTGAGCGCGTGTTTGTGCAGCTCAGAGGCCTGTACTGCGAAGCAGGCTTTGAGTTTTATGCTCCAGATCAGAGATCAACTCTATAAAAACGCCAATCACCAATGATCAATCAGTGCTCTTGGACAATGACATCACCGTCTGTAGGAGATCCCGCAGACTGTTTAATAGGCTGCTTTGATGTTTGCTGCGGTGATACTTTTGTACAGCGATATCATCCTACAGAGACTGACGCACTAAAACCTTGTACTTGAACTTTTAAGATGTGGCAGGAAGCCAGCTCACGGCCTTGAAATGTGTTTTTTATTTATTCACTGTTACTCACTGTGTGTAAAGAAGGTTTTTGATGAAAAAATGCACACAATATTAAAAGAAAGAAAGAAGTATTAAAACATAGAGAAAAAGCGTGGCAGAGAACCGACTAAATGAGTAAGAAGCTAAAAGTATCAGTGCTCCTAACTGAAACTGTGCTAATTACAATGAGTAGTAACGTTATGTCAGACCTTAAAAGTGAGCAGTTGAAGTTAACATGTCACTCAGCAAAGTAGCAAGTACTAATAATAACAACCACTAATCAACATACTATCAATTCAATTTTATTTATAGTATAAAAGTATATTTTTCCTCATATTATTACCCATTAATGCTATTTTGAAGTAATATTCAATGCTTAGATATATGAGTGGGGAGTCTGGCGGTCCTCCCCCAGACATTTTTGAGCATTAAACACTTAATTTTATGACGTCTGAAGAAATATTCTGCACCAATTTATGGTGTAAATTTATTTATATAAAAAGGAAACACAAAATTCAGCTGGCAGGTGACAGTTCAAAATATAAAAATATAATGCAGTACTCAGCAGCTTGTTCTTTTAGCTTAGGTTACTTTTTTGGACATTTGTTTCTTCTATGTTTCCATTACATTGCGTGTTTTTGTGCAAATAAACCTTTCTTAAAAGCCTTTTCAGTTTTACCATTGTTTTTTATAGCAAGCAACATTTTTAACAAATGTGTATATATATATAGGAGGCTCGGCAAAGAGGCTGGAGGTGTGTCAACTTGGTGTGAAAATGGTGTCTGTATGGATAATAGATAATATGTCAGTGATGATGATATTTGTAGCTTGACCCTGAGGCTGTAGTCCTACAGTCTGACAGCCAATCTGCCAATGTAGAAAGTAAAAGCACATCCACAGGTGAACACTTCCTGCTGTGCTAATTGATATATGCTTTACAAACTGTCAGATGTCTGAACTGCACACACTTAACAAAATAAAAAACAGGACTTGGACTTGGATATGGAGACAAAAAGAGCGAAGTGTGGTGCAAAGTATGGTGCACGCGTCTTCTCCTATTATGAAACCTTATAAACACAAAAAATTGTAGTACATTCATTTCAATAACAGTTATGTGTCACAGCCAGGGAACTGGAAGAGACAACAATTCAAGTAAATCCAGTTTGACCTGTTGGAGATAGATTAATCTTTACCAGATTGGAAGGAGATTTAAAGCCATTATAAGACAAGCTAAATGTTATTTTATTTGGATCTCTGTCACCACCCAGTGGTGGGGCAGTAGATCAACCCGTTGATCTTATTTAATTGTTTCTAGCACAGTTGGATTTGACTGTTTGGGGTTTCAGAGTGAACAGAATGTGCTACCTTATCCCACTGTTAATACCGTTAGCATGTGGGTGTACCTAATAATAATAATAATAAAGCAAACAATGCCTGATATTTTAACATTCAGACCAGTTTCTCAAAAGCTGAAACCTTTCTAATTAAATTATTATCTTGTGAACAGAATGGACTGCAGCATCATTGAAGCTAAGCTGCTTGCATCAAACATACCATAACATTGTTTTGCAACCCACAGCATCTGTCCTGTCTTTAACCTAAGCTGCTCTTTTTCAGTCTCAGTAAGAGAGGCGTCTCTCTGCACTGCACGTGCTGCTTGCAGACGAGTTGGCTGTAGGTTTTCAATGTAACTGAGCTGATGTATTTAGAAATTTAGATGTTCTTCACGTCCAACATGCAATGCAGACTTTAGTGTAGGAATCACATCTGTTGAGACGTTTGGTGAGCCTGCTCAAAGAAAATGATCAACATGACATACGAGTACTCCAGTAACCTCACTGCTGGATCTACCTGAGACAGTCTAACACCTGTACTCAGCACGATTTCTTTCACCTGCAAGGCCTTAAACGCATACGTTCAGTTTCCACAGAATATTTATGCCCTGCTAATAATAGCCTAAGAGATTCTGAAGCACAGGTCTTTCTGTAGCTCGTGAACATTAAGCTCTTTGAAAATAATGTTGTACCAATTCATTGTTGCATGCTGTCTAGCTGCATCAAATGAAATGTCTGTTTTGTTATGAGCACATCGGTTTCCTTGTCCATGGATTCAATGTTAAGAGTATCACATGACAAATCTACTGACTCCTTTTGTCCATCACTCACTCTCCGTTTGTCATCAGAGTCAACATGTTGCAGATTAAACCAGTTTTTGTGTTTCCTTGCCAGCTCTGCCTAAAACCTTGGCTCTCTGTAAACCACCACCCTCCTGTTTCATGAATGCCTTTCAGCGGAGGAGATGGGGTTACCACAAACATTGTGATCTGTTTCAGTTTTTACGACTTCACCTGTGTTCAGCTCCCTGTCGCTGATCAGATCTTCCTGCTGCAGTGTTTAAGCTGTTTTTTTCACTTGCTGTCTCGCTGCTGTCTTTGCTTATCCCGAGATTCCTGATCCTGTGTGTTTATCTCACAGAGTCTGGATTGATGTACTCTAACAAGAGTCTCCCCCCATGTCTCACAAATACAACAGTTACATCCCAACCTTGTCCCTTTAACTCAAGACAGTCTGCTGTTGTTCTTGTCTCAGTGTTAAAGTTTTCAGCCATGTCTCTGATCTCATTGATGAGTTCTCCACCATTGTCATCGTGGACACTAATCCAAGAGTGAGGGAAGGAGCGGACTATTTCCGATAACTTTTCACGATGTTTCCAGCGCTGAAACGTGGGAAGTGGTTGATGTGAAGATACCATACACCTGGTTCCAACTCATGCAGATCCCCCTCCACTGGCTTGTTATATCTGTAAGCTAAGGGCAACCCCCGGCAGGCAGAAGGCAAAACATACTTGTTTTTTGTCTGACAAGATATTTCTTCTTACCAGGCGGCTTTTATGTTAGAGAATTTCACTTGTTTCAAGTATTTTTTTCCTTAAGTAGCAAGTGAAATCTTCTTATTCTGTTGGCAAATAATTTTGCTTATTTTAAGTAATATTTCCCCCATTTTAATGCTTTTTTCCTTTGTTTTTGAGAGCTCACTTTTTGCAGTGCATGTGTGAATGTAGCTGATGGACATTTCCCTGGTAAACAGTTTGTAATACTCATATTCAATGCAAATCTACTCTATTCAGTACTCAGGATTTGTTGCCTGCAGCTCCATTTTTATTTCTGAACAGTTACTGGTCAGATTTTGGCTGAAGAACAAGTGATGTGTATTTAAGGGGAGGGAACTGGAGGCAGAGTAAAATATATAATGATGAGATGGAAATTCAAATAGTCAGCACAAGACATCAACAGTGACAAGACATCACAGATCTGCAGCCTTTACAGAGCAAAGATGGCCAGTAAAGAAGCTTTACTTTCTCGTGAGTATATTCCTTCAACAGTACTAATTCTCAGTGCAGTGTCTGGGTTTATATATGGCACAGGAGTTCATCAATTATATTCACAATGCATGATTTTCGTCAGCTTTTATTTGCCATAATTAGACCCCGTTTACTTTATTATACAGCCCTTGTTTTCATGTCAGAATTTATTTATTTTTTAATCCTATAGCTGTATTATGTACTATTTGATAACTTATGTAACATCATATTTTGTTTGTCTTGATGACTTGAATTTCATGTTGGCTGGCTAAAATAAAACTTGACCTCTGTGTTGCTCTTTAGTCAAATTAAGACATGTTGAAAAATATATGTAGATATAAAATTTAGAAGACAGCAAAACTTTGTGTTTAGGCAAGATAAGTTTATTTGTATAGCATATTGCATTACAAAGCAACTCAAAGCATTAAGATATTAAGGATTATAAATAACAGAAAGTAGGTAAGCAGAAAAGACAGAAATATATAAATCTAAATAATTGAATATGTACAGTATTTTACATTATCAGCAAATGTAATAATAAATAGCACAAAGGAATTAAATACTTATTGTTCTAATGAGTCCTGGTGGAGTTGACATGGAATGGATGCACATTTAATAAAAAAATATAAATAAAAGGAATGTAGATATGTACAGTAATTTGCCGATCAGTTTGTTGAGTCTGTTAACGTCCGCTACCCTCAACCTGCTGCCCCAGCATGCAACAGCAAACAGCAAAGCACGGGCCACCACAGACACATAAAACATCCTCCGCATTGAAGGAGCTCAGCCTCCTCAGAAAATAGAGATGGCTCTGGCCCTTTCTGTAGAGGGCTTAAGTGTGCTTGGCTCAGTCCAGTTAACAGTTTGTTAGTTTAGCTGTGAAGAGCTGTATGCATCCTTAATGTTAGCATGCAGCAGATAGAGTCGGCCGGAGTCCCACGGCAAGCAGTTCAATGTCCGGGCTACAGATACGCTGCTTAATTGTAATGTGACCAGGATTACACCATCTGTTAACTCAAAATATATCATATCATTCTGTACATCTTTAATGAGAGCTTATCTCAATTATTGTTTACTGTTTCAGTTATTTTAGTTTAAAAGGAAAGGTTTGATATTGGTCTGTAGCTGGTAATCAAAGATGTATTCAGACAACTTCTTTTTAAAATATGCAAAAATGCAAAACTGTCAGCAAAAGATTTCTTTTCAGATAAGCTTGTTGGTGGAGCATCAGGACAGCAGGTAGATGGCTTAAGATGCAGCACAATGTCGAGGTCTGTCATCAATCAAATCAAATGGTGCTATTTCCCCCATATTTCTTCCATGTGATTTTACATGGAAAAACGTTTAATAGCTGATCTAATACCCTTTATTACTGTTAACTATGAATTTTATGCAAGAACACTACATGACAAAATACATTTTGAAAAAAAGAGGCACCTCTCTGGCTAATTTCAATAAAAAATGTATTTAAAAAGAACAATAAGAACAATCATTTCTATTTGTACCAAAAAAATAGGCAAATTGAACGATACACAAACTCTCAAGCGTGTTACTTGTATACTTCTTACAGAAAACCCCTCAGCCTAGATATCATGTCATGTTATTGTTATGTTTTAGTGGTATACCATCAGTAAAATAGTGCATATTGATAGGATGTTAATATACCTTTATTAGTTTACCTAGTAGTGCTAGTCACTCTACTTTACCATTAGGCAGGTGGGCAGAAGTCGCAGTAACAGAATAATTTTAACTGGACCTGACTGAAGATACTCAAAGACTTTTTCGCCTCTCATCAAGACTTTTAGGGGCTGAGACCAAGTCAAGACCAGGACCGAGAGAGGGCGAGACCGAGTTAAGACTAAGACCAGTTCCCCACATTACATGACACAATAAAATGTGGAACCAGATCACAGGTACTTGATCTGAAAGATCCACATTCCCATTAAAACACCCACATACAAACACTAAGAGCTGAAATCTACGTAAGCGTCTTTATTCAACACTCCTTTTCCACACTTACCATCACGGGGTGGGGGGACGGTCGTTACCGGGAACAACACATTTTTAATTACTGGTTGCATTTGAAGCAATACGTTTTACATCCAATCAAAGTTAGCTTGTTAACAAATAAATCAGACAATGCAAAAGCAATTTATTGATATTCTCAAAGTTGTGGTCTTGACTGGTCTTGAAATAAAATCGAGTCCTCAATGACCGAGACCATCAAAATGTGGTCTTAAGACCGGTCTTGAGTACTACAACGCTACGCGCACCTCGTCCCGCATTAAGAGGTGGTCTCTCCACTCTGGTGTAAATGACCTCCTTAATTTCCCTTTCAAACCATCTGTCCTCCCTGTTTGAAATATGTCCATTGTTGTCCTCAAAAGTGTCCCTTAATCTTCAGATGTACCATAAGTAAACTGCTGAGTCATGCGTTTGTGTAGTGGTTGTTTCGTTTCCGGTTATATTCATGCTTGACTTGTGACAGTATTTTACACTGTGGTGTTGCTACTTTTACTGCATAAAAAATCAGAGTCCTTCTTCCCCCACTGATGTTTGTGTGATATTTTCCAACAGAGCTGAGGATTGCACTCATTGGGAAGGTTGGAGTTGGGAAGACCTCAGTCATGAAAACCCTCCTGATGAGCTCTGAAGAAGTTCTCCCTGACACAGAAAAGTGTGAGAAGAAAGAAGCAAAGATCGGAGGACAAACTGTGGTGGTTGTTGACACTCCAGGTCTGTGTAACCCAGATAAAACAGATGAGGAGGTGATGGAGGAGATTAAAAAATGTGTCTCATTAACTGCTCCTGGTCCTCATGTGTTCCTCTTTGTGCTGAATTTGGATATATTTACAAAAGAAGACCAGGACACAGTCGAGATTATCAAGAAGACCTTTGGTGAAAAGGCAGCAACTTACACTGTGGCTTTGTTCACCCATGGAGATCAACTGAAGAAAAAGGGAAAAACCATAAAAACGTTCATGGAAAAAAACAGAGATCTCAAACACTTTGTTGACACATGTAAAGGGGGACCACATGTTATCGACAACAAAGATAAGACTCTGTCTGAAGCCACCGAGCTACTGGAGAAGATCAACAACATGGTAAAAGAAAATGGAGGAAAGTGCTACACTGATGAAATGCTCCAAGAGGCTGAGAAAGAAGGAAAATGTTCTGGACTTTGGAAGAGAATTGCTCTCTCTGTGAATGGCTCTGCTCTGGCTGGAGCAGGTCTTGGAGGAGCAGTAACTCACTTCGTTGGGAGCGCAGTTGGAATCCCAGTGGGAGTTGCAGCGGGAGCTGCAATCGGAGGTGTACTTGGAGGTGTAGGGATAGTTACAGCAGAACGCCTTCAGGCTATTAAACGCATGATGCAGTGATTTTTCCTTATTCTTATGAGCAAGAGTGTAGGTGTCAGATAAACGCAAAACTGTAAATATGTCAACGCTATATCACATGTTTATTATGGTGCAGTTTGCTTGTGATGGGAAAGTGAACGAACCACAGGATTTTAGTTTAAATGTGATTCTAGCATTATTTCAAAAGCTATTTGCTAAGGTTAGTTAAACATTATATTTTTGGGTAACTTAAGTTATACTCAAGTTATATAGTTGCTTATAAAACTATACAGTATACTGATTTACTAGGAGTAATTCCACAATATTAGTTGGAGTTCAAGTGCGTCACTTTGTGTGAAAAAGTGGTGGGTGATATAAAAATATAACAGAATATAATGCAGTAATCAGTAGCTTGTTTTTTTACCTTAAGTTACTGGTATTGGACAACATTTGTTTCTATATTTAAATTGCATTGCATGTTTTCTCATTGTGCAAATATACCTTTGTCAAAGCATTTTCATCTGTTAGTTAACAGTATTTCTTGGGTGAGTTATAACAATGACAAACCCTGGTTCACAGCAAAGCTCAGACAGCTGAGGTTGGAAAAGGAGGAGGCGTTTAGGAGTACAGGTATAGCAAGGCAAGACTACAAAAGCAGTTCTCAAGAAATGACTCTGCTTCAGACAGATCACCAGCCACAAACCTTAATCTCCCCACTCCATGAACGACTCACGCCTTGCCAACGAGCTGAACCAGTTTTACTGTTGCTTTGAAAGACAATGGGACGGACCTGAGACCATCCCCCATCACACCACTGATCAGTCCGCCGTCTCATCCCCCACCTCCTCCCCCTCTCTTACCATCCTGGAGAGGGACATCAACAGACTGTTCAGGAGGCAGAAACCTCGCAAAGCAGCTGGGCCGGACTCTGTCTCCCCATCCACCCTGAAGCACTGTGCCGATCAGCTGTCTCCGGTGTTCACGGACATTTTTAACACCTCGTTGGAGACATGCCATGTGCCAGCCTGCTTCAAAGCCTCCACCATCATCCCTGTCCCCAAAAAACCAAGGACCACTGGACTAAACGACACGTCGCCCTGAGTAAACATGGCCCTTCACTACATCCTCCAGCACCTGGACTCCCCAGCAACCTACGCAAGGATCCTGTTTGTGGACTTCAGCTCTGCTTCATCCCGGCCCTTCTGCAGGACAAGCTCTCCCAGCTGAACGTGCCTGACTCAGACTTCCTGACTGACAGGAAGCAGCACGTTAAGCTGGGAAAACATGCTTTCCCCTCTGCTCTTGTTCCTGAACACTAACAGCTGCAGCTCCAGTCACCAGACACTCCTCCCTGGCAGGAGGCCCATCAGGACAAAAATCTCTCACCAAAAGAGCACTTTCTTTCCAATTGCAGTGGGCTTCCCCACGGTCACTGACTCTCATGCCCCCCTCCCCAAACACACACACTCCTGACTCCACACTTTACAACAACGCTCACCTGTGCTTTATGCTCATGTTGTGAAATTTTGCACATACTTGTCAGCATTGTATTATTGTCATTTTTGTATCCTTGTACAATTTTTGGATCTCCTTACTTTTGATATATTTAGATTTATGTTCATGTGTTCTGTAAGCACCAATTTATAGCAAAGCAAATTCCTAGTATGTAGAAATGTACCTGGTAATAAAATGAATTCTGATTCTGACCAAACCAAACCAGAAATCAGGGTTACACCATTAATAAACGATTCATAGTGAACTTGTGAAGCAATGTATATATTTATGTAAATCGCTTGGTAATATCGGATCAGCATGAATGCAACTCACACACTTACAGAAGAAACTCACAAATTTGTGAGAAATAAACTCTGATATTCACTGAGATTAAGTCCGGCAGTGTAACCAGCTCAGTCAGAGGCTAAAGTGAATTGTTGAGGTAGAATTATAATGAAGAAGGGGGGGCTAAGACATCGTCTAGCCTATTGAGCTCCACTGCATTTTAGTACTGTGGACGGCACTGCGCACGCACCTGATTTAGACAGACTCACCTCACCATTTATAGCACAAAGGCCAGTCAGCTGTGAGGCTTAAAGTAAAATGGCAGCAATAGCAATGCACACCATAAAGTATTAAACTACTGTCTAGCATCTACCGATAGGTCTGTATGTGGTGTTTGCAGATTTTGATAGTGACAAAGGAGTTACCACGGTGGAGGGAAATCAACATCCCCTTCCATCATGGCCAAGGGGGACAGCCTACTTTGCCATGCACGAGTTGGACCTGAATGTTGAGTCCAAAAACTCTGCTTGAGCCCAGTGTCTGCGTTCAATTCTTTATAATCTCAGAGAACGGCCGAGGTTTTGTTCTTGTAAATTGTCAACTTTAATCTGTGAAATTTTGAGTTTTCTCTAAGAATATTAACTCGTCTTAGTTCGTAAAAAGTCAGTGTGATCATGAACCAGACCAGAACTAAAATGCAACACTGCATAATTTTTAAGTCAAAAGTATGGTAATGTATAATATAATGTTTATTAATGACATTTAAAGTATGTGTGTGCTACCTACGTTGATTAAATTGTTCAGATTTGTGGATTCTCTTATAATGATGATAAAGTGATGAAGGGGGTGCTGGGTGACTGGGTGGTAACTGAAACCAGGTCCACTGAAGGGTGTCTGATAAGAAGAAAACTAAAAGTCTCTATTTTTCTGTTGTCCTTTACTTATTGCCACATGCTAATGTTTCCATACAGGTGTGTGTGGTTCTGAAAGGATATAATAATACAGAGTTAAAACAAGCTGTATATAATTAGGTTGCAAAGTTTTCAGTGGCGTCTAGTGGTGAGGTTTCACTTTCCCTCATTTCAACAAATGAGTGAGCCAAAACGTAGGCCGACACACCGGAGACAGCATTACCCAACATGCTTAAAATGCTGTCGCTGTGTAAAATGCTTAGAATCAGTAGGCCAGAGGCTGAGGGGTGCACATGGACATCACAGCCTACGTAAACCAACGGATATCTTCACACAGGAAGCAGCATAGAGGCTGTTCCAAGCAATAGAGAAAGCCGGCTAATGATTAATTTTCATGTGAGGTTACAACCTGTTCACAAATAGGCAATAATAAAGTGATTCATTTCATTAAAAAACTACGTACACCGATCAGCCATAACATTATGAACACCTGCCTAATATTGTGGAGGTCAACCCTTTGTCACCAAAGCAGTCGCAATTATAATATTAAAGAAACTACAATCACATTATAAAACTTCTGTTTATTTTTTCCAAGGACAGATTTTAGATTTTAGATATTTTATCACAAGCCAGACGTCTCTTGATTCAAGTTAAAACCGTACAATATTATTCAGAATTTAATGACAGAATAACAGCGGTGCGCACATCAAAACTATCTCACTGCTGTGGTTTCCTCTGGCGCTGTTTGTTGCTGAACTCGTCTGCAGTTGGCTGCAGCGGTCTGTGTGTCAGTGACAGAGGGGGGGTCTATAAGCTTGACTGGTTCGCTAGCTCCCCCAGCCGGCACTTGCGGAGCTTCTCAACTCCGAAAACGTCTGAGCACATTTTCAATTCGCCATCAATTTTAGTTGGAGCAGTACTTTGGCTGCAACTGATGACAAGATTCACAAGAACAAAAGAACAGACAAGAACGCAGACTGAGAAAGGCCCGTTCACCAGCTGCCTGATAGATCCCACCCACTGACAGGTGCCATGGTAACCAGGTAGTCAGTGTTAATTCACTTCACCTGTCAACCTGTCAGTGGTCATAAAGTTATGGCTGATCGGTGTATATAGAGCCCCTTTAACTTGACTCTTGGTGTGTACATGGATAAATGCAAAATATTAAATCGCATGTAATCAACTACTGTTGCTAACTTCCATTGGTTTATTTATTTTTATTACCAGCAATATGTCACCCCTGGTTATTAATCCTTCCCCTCTATACCAGGTTGTTGTTTCAGCCAGCTTGGTATTAGCTCTCTTGGCTGCTCAGTCTTGTGTATACTGTATCTCCTCATATTTTTTACTTTTTTTATTACCTGTCCTCCTGGCAGCCTGTTCGCCTCGCTGCCTGCCTCTCAACCCACACTACTCGCTCGGTTCAGCTCAGTCCACCTTCATTCTCTCCACAAGCCAACTACTACTTCCATCAGGCTGCCGCTTCAGAGCACCTCCGGTCTAACAGAGAACTCACAAAATTTTTTTGATTCCCACTGCAATACTTATTTTAAACAAGGCCAAAAAGACTGACACTACTTCTTATTTTAGCTTTGCACACCTGCTCTAATTTAGTTATGGAATTGTATTTTATTAGAATTTTATGTGAGTCTTTCATGGCTGCAATTTTCTGTCAGGATGTGACAGGATCCTCTCATCCTGTTAATGATGTCCGGTTTGTTTGCCTTACCTTTGAGTCTCCCAGTTGCTCTAAAAACAATGAACATTATGGCTGCTCCTGCAAATGCTTGTCTCTGATTGGCTGTTCCTGCTCTGATCATGCAGGTAATTATCGATCTGACCACCTAAGAGTGGCTCTTGAATGTCACTGGCTTTATTATAAGTTTGATAAATACATTACGGGAGCCCAGAAAGCTGCAGTCTCCTGAAAGTAAAAACACTAATTTGCTTCTTTTTGTTCCCAGCAAGCTTGTTCACTCAGAAACGAGGACACATGCTGAGGAGTCACTGGTTTATTCTTTAATGTGTTGTGTTTTATGAGCTTAACATTTTTATGTACTATCTCAGTCTGTAGAATAACTAAGATTTCTAACAACAATGGCAGTTTTAGGTAACTGTAGAGAAGTAAAAGAGTAAAGTAGCATAATATGGAGATACTCAAGTAAAGTAAAAGTACTTTAAAGCTATACTTACGTAAATTACTCTAGTTAATGTCCTTGGTTACTCAGCAATATATGATGTTGCTTGTCACATGCAGATGAACTGATGACTGCTCTGAAGCTCAGTGTGCGGTTGTTTAATGAAATGCTTCCCTCTGGTGGCCACAGGAGAACATACACAGTATATCTCTAATGCAGGGGTATTCAATTAGATTTCAAAGAGGTCTAGTTAGAGAAAATTTCCTGAAGCAAAGGTCCGGAACATCAAAACAACGAACTTGCGTTATCATTCAGTACTATAACCTATAGTTGTATCAACACATGTTTTTAGTCAACAACGGACTGTCAAATCAAATAATATTTCAGTCAGTTTTCACATCAAACTGGAGGGATAATAATAACTATTCAAATAATAAATTCTAAATTTAAGTAAACTAAAGTGCCTAATTTTTAGAAAAAATGTAATAAAAAGTGTAGCTTGAAGTGATGAAGTGCAGTCTTAACCAATTTTATAATAAACACACAAATGAACAGCTGTAATGCCTCCTCTTCTCTTTCATTTCCTCTTACAGAGCTACCACTTTCCTACTTTCTGTTGTTCAGTGAGAAACGTGAGCTCCAGCTAGCATATTGGAGATCTATGAGATATTCTGGTTTTGAACTGCCCGTGGGAGGAATGTACATGTAAATATCTGTACATTCTTGATTAAAAGTCATGTGAAATCTCTTTTATCTTTCGTCTCCTCAGTTCGGGTGTGTTTCCAAAACGTCTCTGGTGAATCTCGCGGACTTGACTCGCAAGCATCGGAATGCACAGATTTGATTGGCTGAGCAGCGTCACATGAGACGATTGGAGCACATGCGATTGGTCTGTGAGTTTCCTGGTCCTCTAAACCAGTACAGTAAATGCTAGAAAAGCTGCGCGGGTTAAAATAGAAACGCTCCGTCACGACGTAGTAAGTCTCAATAATAAATGGGCTGTAGGTCGGCGGTCCGGAGAGGACGGCGGCTGGGTCCGGATCCGGACCGCGGTCCGCCTATTAGTGACCTCTGCTCTAATGGATCAGAGGACATACACTATTAAGGACAAAAGTACTGGGACACCTCCATATTAAACCTACAGGAGCTTTATGATATCCCATTTATATGGATATAACAACTAATAATCTACTACTCTTCTGGGAAGGCTTTCTATAAGATATTGGAGTGTGTCTGTGGGAGAGTTTGCCCAATTATCCAGAAGCATTTGTTAGGTCAGATACTGATTTTGGACGAGAGGGCCTGGTGGAGGTCAGGGCTCTGTGCGGACCAGTTCTTGCACACCAAACTCATCCAACCCTGCACTTTATGGACCTTGCTTTGTGTATTGTAAAACAGACATGCTCAAACAGAAAAGGGCCTGAGGTGTTCCCACAAAGTTGGAAGCATAGAATTTTACAAAATGTCTTGGTAAGCTGAAGCATTAACATTTCCTTTCAGTGGAACTAAGGGGCATAGGCCAACCCCATAGCATTATCCCTGCTCCACCAAACTTCACAGTTGGCACAATGCAGTCAGGCAGGAAATGTTCTCCTGGCATTCGTCAAATTAAATGTTGTCACTGTTCTGCCAAAGTGTAAAATGTCTACTTTAACTTCTCTGATCCATTATAGATGAACTGTTTATTTTCTCCTGTGACCACCAGGGGGCAGAATTTCATTAAACGCAAGAGTGAAAGGTCTCGAGTCTTTTCAACCAAGCCCAGTTGCCCTTAACCCACCTGGATGACTGAGAATCTTTACAGACATCTTGCTAAGCAACTTGGGATAAACACCCTCAAAATGGTACAGGAGTATGTAAGGATAGCCATGAAAATTGCAGACTACAGAAACCACATACCTGAGATGCAGACAACGTAGGCTTATTCCAAAAAGCATACATCTAGGATCTAAGGTGAAAGGACACGAGCTGGAATGATCCTGGAGAAAGCACCTTTCCAGCTACTGAATGAGAGAGTGAGACAGATTACTTCAACATCGAAGACTTGAATAGAGAGTCTGCAGCTTACTTCACAAACTGGAAACACTTCTGCCCAGTATAGTATTGGAAAATGTAACTGATTTCCTAAACAAAGCACAGCTACCTCAACACACCAAAATCAAGGACAGATAGACTCTGAATTTGTCAGGGGAATGGCCTAGATCCAGATGGGGAAGACGGAGCGGGCAGCGGAAGGCAGGTGGGCAGGCAGGTCCAAGGAGTCTGTGAGGGAAAAAAACACACAGGTTGGGCGCGGAAAGGGAAATTTACAAAAAGGTTTTTCAGAAGAATTAGAAGTAGGGCCTAGATGTATACCACTGAAGATATGCAGAAGATCTGGCGAATTCTGATTGATGCGATGAACAAGTTGAGGGTCCAGGATGACAGACTGGGGGACCCATGACCGCTCCTCCAGCCCGTACCCCTCCCAGTCCACCAACTACTCGAAACCCCGTCTGCAGTGACGCACATACAGCAGCCACTGGACAGAAAACGCAGAAGCATCATCCACAAGCTTGGCGGGAGTAGGGGGAATGGCTGGAGGGGATAGAGGGCTAGTGAAGACGAGCTTGATCTGGGAAACATGGATCTGGTGTGGATCCTCATGTTCCTGGGGAGTTTCAACTTGACAGCTGATTGGTTGATTGCTTTATCAATAGTTTAGGGGCCAATGTAAAGGGGAGACAGTTTCCTAGACTCAGTCTTAAGGGAAATGTTCTTGGAGAAAAGCCAAAAACACCCTAACCTGAGGAGTAGTTGGGGGAGCCCGGTGTTGGTTCGCAATCTGCCGGTTGTTGGCAGTGGAGCGCAGCAGCATGGCTCGATCAGCTCTCCAGATCCCCCGGGAGTAGCATAAGTGGGAGTGCACCGATGGAACTGCCAGTTCGCTCTCTTGGGCCGGGAACAAAGGTGGCTGATTGCCCAGAGAAGCCTCAAATGGAGAGAGACCTGTGGCGGCATAGGGCAGAGAAGTGTGCGTATACTCAATCCATACCAGATGGGAGCTCCAGGTGGTGGGCTTGTGGGCAGTTACGCACCACAGTGCAGCATCCAAGTCCTGGCTCGCCCTCTCACATCGCCCGTTAATACTGTGGGAGGAAGCCAGAGGACAAACTCATTGAAACACCATTAGCCTGACAGAATTCTCTCCATACCTTAGATATAAATTGTGGCCTTCAGTCGAAAATGATGTCAGCAGGCAGTCCGTCAAGGCAGAAAAGATGTTGGACCATCAGGTCAGCAGTCTCACGGGCTGTAGGCAACTTGGGAAGAGTGATGAAGTGGAAAGCCTTGGAAAAACAATCTACAGCTGTGAGAATGACTGTATTACCGTGTGACGGAGGCTAGCCGGTCACAAAAATCAGGGCAGCGTGGGACCAGGGGTGGCTAGAGACAGGCAGGGGATGCAGGAGACCAGCTGGAGGATGGTGGAAGTCTTAGATCGAGAACACACGGAGCAAGCTGAGAGGAAAGCCTGGACATCTGTTGCTTGAGGAGAGGGAGGGTCTGGCCACTTCCAAGGTGGCAGGCAAAACTGGAGGTATGGACCCACTGGAGGACTTGGGAGCAAGTCTGGAACGAAAAGACAACCGGAAGGGCCATTACCAGGGTTAGGTTGGTGCTAATGAGCCTCCTTTACCACAGTGCCACCACACGAAGGAGGTAGGATGGTCTCCGTCTCCGCAGGGAGATCCTCTATGCCGAACTGCTGAGTCAAGGCATCCAGCTTGATGTTTTAAGGGCTGGGCCGGTAGGTGAGGGAAAACTGGAAACATCTCCCTTAACAACGAACTGACGGGTGGTGTCGGGCTGCACCAGGATGGGCGCCGTGGAGAACAGCCGCTTCAGCTGAGCGAACACCTGGGTGACCTCTGGGGTCCAGGTGAACAGTGTGGATGTGGTCTTAAGTCGGGACAGGGGAGCCTCCACCCAGATGAAATTCCTGGTAAAACTTGGCAAAACCCAAAAATCGTTGCAGTTGTTTCCTGTTAGTGGGTTGAGGCCACTCCGCCACTCCTTTAACCTCTTCTGGGTCCGTCTTCACCTACCCACCTTGGATGATACAGCCCAAAAAACTTACTGTGCTGCCGTGAAACTTGCACTTCTCAGCTTGTATGGAGTCTGTTCTCAAACAGCCTTTGAAGCACTTGGGGTCTCATTTATAAAACTGTGTGTAGAGTCCTCACTAAAAGTGTACGTACGCCCAAAAGCCAAAAATATTCAGACCTATAAAACCGTGCGTATGCACAGTTGTAAGCAAGTTCCCTTTATAAATCACAATTAACTTGAAATGTAACACATGTGAGGGAGCTCAATGTCCGACCCTTCAAACGCCCATAGTTGCTGATAAATGGTCATTAATATTAATACGTCCTGAATGCATGAAGAAAAGGAGGCAAATTCTGACAGAAAAGCTACAAAACAAAATTTAACTCAGTGAGACACTGACGTTTCTTTTTGTGAAGCTGAAGCATGTTAGAGAGAAGTATCAAATACATTCCATCAAACTCATTTTTGACAGCTATTTCCGGTCCCGCCCCCACACCGGATGTCTGTATGTAACTGATAAGAGGGGTGTATCCGGTCCCGCCCCAACCGGAAATATGGCTGTATGTAACTGAAAAGAGGGGGTTCATCCTGTCCCACCCCAGCCGGAAATATGTCTGTATGTAACTGATAAGAGGGTTGCGTACATCCTTCCATTGTGTGTTTTTCATTGATTTAAAGACTTTATTAAGTAATACAACTTGAATGAATTAACTAGGAGGTGTTTGTGACAATAAATTTATCATTAAAAAAGTATAGCAGTGAGTTATAAGTAAAAGGAGGAATCTCCGGGGCCAGCAAAGGATCAGTAGGAGGTTTCTTTGGAATCAAGTCAGTCTTTATTATTAAACAAGTGAAGAATAAATTGAAATAATGACAGCAAAGCAGTAAAATGGTATAACGGTGAGTAAAAATTACCTTCAACAGCATGCAGCAAAATAAGAGTGAGTTCCAAAATTAAACTTTGTAAAATCTTTGCTAAAGCTTTGTGTGACAAACTTACCATCATTTAAGAACTAAAGAATAAGATGAAATAATTACAGTAAAATAGTATAACAGTGAGTTAAAATTAAACAGCATTTTTTAATTACCTTCAAAATCTTTGCTAAAGCTTTGTGTGACAAACTTACCATCAGTAAACAAGTGAAGAATAAATTGAAATAATGACAGTAAAGCAGTAAAATGGTATAACGGTGAGTAAAAATTAAACAGCATTACAAATTACCTTCAACAGCATGCAGCAAAATAAGAGTGTTCCAAATTACTTTGCTATTGCTTTGTCTTACAAACTTGCCATCATTATCACTCCAAAGCTGTAGCCTAGAGTTTCCATTTAAATTACCTTCAACAGCATGCAGCAAAATAAGAGTTAATATAAGAGAGTTCCAAAATTAAACTTTGTAAAATCTTTGCTAGTGCTTTGTCTTACAAACTTGCCATCATTATCACTCAAAAGCTGTAGCCTAGTCTTAAACTTGTGAGTCTTAAAACTTTAATCCTTCTAGAGTCTGTGTCTCCTCTTCTCTGTCCTCTCTCTTTCTGGTGTAGCATAGGCTGTGGGGTGAATTGAGGAATGTGCTCCACCCCCGGACCTCCTTCCATCCCTCCCCTCCCTCTGTTTTCTCAATGAGCCACATCAAGTTGTGTGTTTTAACTGTCATTAGCATCTTCAGGTAATCTTGTAGACCAGTTATGGAATAGAGTTATCTATAACCCCAGACTCCGGTTGTTAAAAACGGTCTGGGTTTATCAGACAGAGTTCGTTTTCGAAACAGGAACCTATTTTATCAGCCGGAGACAAGAGTTTGGAACTGCAGACTATCTAATAATCTGGTTGTACCAGAAGTAACGGCCCCCAGCCCCTCACCAGTTATTTCCCACATGCTGTCACATACAAAATAAGAGGGTGGGCAGAGTTAGCCGTGAGCCAATGATAAGAGACTAGGAGGGGTTACCATAGGCCAATGATGGGAGTCTGTGAAAATAAAACCAGAACATTGTCTTCAAGAAATTGCCAAGAGGGCACTTGGATCCTTGAGCAGTATCTACCTACCAAAGAGGGGACCTCCATGCGGTTAATTTTTTTCAGCTAATGAGTGTTTGTATCTCTTAAAGACTTCTTGTTTCTTTCAAAAATGGAAATTTTAACATCAGTGTTAGTAATATTTAAACATTTCTCTGTGATCCAAAAATATTCTGGGCCACTTTATTGAGAATTTACAGTTTTACCTGTTATTCAGAAATAACTTGGATGCATGCACAAATATCAAGGATTGCAGTATTAGCAGCAAAAGGTACTTTATCCAGGGTTCAATTATATAAAATGTCTTATTACACTAGTGCAGTCATTTAAACTTTCTCTTCAGGTTTGTCTGTGGTGCTTGGTCATTTGGTGAAGTAGGCCTTTTTAAAGGGCCTTCATCTTTATCTTATTTTGTATTTGCTCTTCATAATTATAAATTAGGACTAAAATGCTCAGCAGCATGATCCTATTTTTTAAGTTATCACTAAAACAGGTTTATCAACTTTTACTAAACCTTTGGTATAATTCTGTCCCCAAATATTGTGAAATGAAATTGACCAGTTATAGACAAGATTTCTATCAATTTTGCAATGTACTTGTTTCTTCAATCTAAATTTTATAGGATTGCATTTTATTTATTGACTGCATTACAGAAACGTCCATTGTTGGCTGGCATGTAATGACACGGAGTTCCCTCTTAGTTCCTTCCTAGCTGGCATGGAGTGACACTCCAGCATGGATGAATAAAAGAATGGGGTATTTCTATTAAGAGAATATTGTCATCTAAACTAAATATTTAATTTTTAGTTACACTTACAAAATAAGGACAATTCTTATGTAGCAAAAAAAAAACTACAAGTGTTAACAGCGTCCAAATAACTCTAAATGTAGTCTTTCAGTAACATATAGACTATGTCCCTCATTCTAAACTAAAGCCTTACTCATAACTAAGTCACTAGTCATGCTAATAGGCCTTCTCTTTCCCTTTAGTAAAAAAAGCTAGAATTATAAAAAATATATAGTTTACAACTTCATCAACTGGAAACTTCAAGAGCTAAAGTTTGATCCAGCTGCCTTTTGCTAATTAGGGTTAGACTATTACAGAGGTCATGAAATCCAGAACCCTTCCCTTGGGGATGAAGTATTCAAATGCTAGTTAGCTACTTTGTTGACATAACAGGACAGTAGTTTTCTGTTGATGAAAATAAAACAGAAGATTATAATAAATCTCCTACAGGTAAAAGAATAAAAATAAGCTTCTTTATTTCGGCTCAACCGTGATCTGTGCTAATAACACTTATTGCACGTTCCAAAGCTCAACAGGAACCAGCAGCTTCAACAACAAAAGTCTGTAACAATATCTATCATATGGCTTTTTATTTTTATGTAATGCCCAGATTTACCACGGGGTTCTTGACTAGCCAGAACAGGATGTTCAGCAGTCTTACACTGTTTCATTGCAGGTCTTGCATTCAGCCATAGTGGCTAGTTTGCCCTTGACAATAAGGTTTTAGTAAAAAGTCTCATCACTGCTGCGACCTCTTTTTTGAGACCATGCTGTTTCTATTTTTTTTTCTAGTGTCCCCTTCCATAGCATTTTTCAGAGACACTACAAAAGAGGAAAACAGATTGCCATCGATAACCCAAACTCTAGGGTTAACTCATAATTTTCATTACATTTGTTATGTAGTAAATCTACAACTGCAAAGCAATTTAGTGATCCCTACCATGTAGTGATCAAATGTCAATGCTCTCTCTCTCTTCCCCATATTTAAAATGTGTAAAACTAATACCGCAAAACTCATCAGGATCAATCTTCTATGTGTAAGTTAACATGTTGCAAATTTTACCCTTGCTACTAAGAGTTAGTACAGGACATGTAACATTAGTCCTCATTTTCCGAGCTGCTTTCTGAGCTGCTTTTGTCAAGCTTTGTGAGACGTGAAAACATTAATTTCACCCCCACAATGTTTCTACATCACTGAAAAGAGCATGTGAAAATCTAGTTTTGGGGAGAAGTCTGTTTTTGCTTGTGATAAGCTAACCCAAATGGCACCATCAAAACTTCTAGTTTCACATTTAAAAAATCCTGCCCCCGCCTTCATACTATTTACCTGTTTTGTGAAGCACATGCAGGAAGGATTGAATTACAATCAGCAGTGGTTTTACATGTCAACATTAGGTTATTGCAGAACAACAAAGAAGCCCCCTGCTGTGAAGAAGCATTTTGAGTAACAGAATTACATATCATGACAAATACATTAGTATGTACCACCGGTTGTTGTGGCACTAAAAACTGAGTTGATGCTCACTATGACTCTGAACTGATAGTAAAACACATACTTTTGTATTTGTATTGTGTATTTACCATGGGGTTCATGCCCTTCCCTTCTCATGTTCGCCTGTTTGTACCTCTCGTCTGTGTTCTTGTTACACGGTGCAAAAGAAAAAATCTTATCCATTCTAACCAAAACAATACATATGTATAAATATTTACAACTTTACTACAAGTGTTATGTCAGTTACAGGATATTATAAATCTAAAACTTCAAAGCAATGTTAATTACATTTTCATTAGCTTCAGAGTTTTCTACAGCAACTGGCTAGGAGGTGTATCAAGTCATCTGGAAAGGGACATCATGAAAGTGATGGCAATTTTTAGTGAAGTTATATGTTATGGGCACTTATCTGACCAAATACCAGTCTAAAGTGAAAAGGGCAAATGCTTGAGTGACAAAAACAATGCAAAGCAGGAGAGCAAGAGTCAGAGAGACCAAACTGACATAGGTTTATATGGGGACAAGCAGCTGTACTGTCCAACAAAATACTAATGAAGACACTAATTTTAAATTTAAAGTTTGGTGATGTTGACACTGACTTGCATTAAAATAGCTTTAAAAGCGGCTTGCTAGTTAAACATTTCTATTGGGGCATACCTGTAGAGATGTGCCTTCCAGAGCGGTTTTAATATATCGGGGTGGAAAATAAAAACACGTATTAAGAATATATTTAACATAATAATTTAATAGAAATACGGTAGCTTTGCTTAGCCTACATGCAATTAATCAATCGCCTGACTCTCTCCATCCCTGCAGAATGTACAGGCTAGTATACCACCATATAGTTGATCATGTGTTATACGCTAATTCCAACGTTTCTTTTCTTGATTCCCATGTGGAGAGACAAAACTTTTTAAATGACGTGTACATTTTGACTGGTTTTCCACAAAGGTAGCAGTAGGTTATATTACTTACTAAAGGGGATGTCTTTAAAGACTGTATGTACTGATCGTCACCAGTTTCAGCACTATCCTTAACAGACGTGTCTTCAGTATTTCCATTAAGAGCTTTAGCCCAAACTCCTGGTACTTGTACTTGCTTCATTTCCCTACAAGTGTTTTCACTGTGTTGTGTTGACTGCAGTCTTAGGGTTGGACATTTTATATTAAGTTCTTCTGGGGTTGCAAATATTTTGAACGTCCTGCTGTGCTTTCCCATGAACTAGTCTGATTGACTGTAAGAATCAGGTACATATTCCTCCTCTGATAAATTCTATTCACTTGGACTTGGTTCTTAAAAAAAGCTTAAAAGGTCTTAGTGAGAACATAACTTTGAGAATAATTCCGCAATGACACTTACGAGCCTACCTAACTATTAACATGTTTAAGCTTAAATATAGATTTTTGCTGTTGAAAGTAAATAACAAAACTCATTGTATCACGCATAATCTATACTGATAATCATTTAGATGCTTAATTTGGTTGTTTCTTTTGAAGCATGTGCAATTCATCGGTTGGGTTGATTTTTTCACTTCACTTTAATTGAGGTGCAAATTGATGTTTGTATGTCTCTTTGTTATTTATCAAGAAAATTAGTACTAAAACTTTGCAAAGAGGTACAAACATAAGATTCTAAAATGGGAGACTGTATAGTTTTTACATAGAAGCCAATTTGACTTTTTATATGATGTATGTGTTTAAAGTAATTCAGATTGTTTGTGAAGAAAATGGTTGCTGCAAACTTGTTGGATTGCAACCTGCAAGACTTAAGATAGTTGAATAGACTCCTGAAAGTGTTAAATATTTGTCTAGATACCGTTTGGTCCACACTGTCTTTGGTGTGCATTTTGGTGCCATCCATGTTGAGTTCAATGTTCATGTGCACTAGAGTAGCTCTAAGTTCTTCACCAAATTAGAAGTGTAATTTGCTAATGAAAATGTAATTTCATAATCAATACTGTTGTCAGCACAACGGTCAACTTGAGGAGGGCTCCTCAGCAGTACCAGCCTTGGAAAATGTGCCAGATGAAGTGAACCCTTTTCCCCTCTTATGTGGCGTGGTGTGAGATGTAAAGGTGAGTATTTTAATAAATAAATGTTGCATTCATGAATGCTTAACTTTAAACATAATAAGTAATAGTCTTTTATCTTCTGTTAGAATGCTATTTCAGTGAAGGTGGTAGTTAAGTGTTTTAATTTGGTTCACCAATATACAGTCTATTGGAACTTGATACGTGCAAAGCAGCAAATATTATATTTACAGAGGTAAAAACTTCCTTGTGTTAATTAATTGTGATTCTTCATATGCATCACTTTACAAATTTCTACAATAATCCTCAACGGTGGGTTCACACCTAAAGGTCCGGTTCCTGAATCAAACCACTAAAAGAGAAATGAAAACAATTGAATGCACTGCAACAGTCTAGATTATAAATATCGAACATAAAACTTACACCAAAAGAAATTAAAAGATACAAAAATAAATAATAAAACAACTAAAAATATTCTTGATGAAAAGCCTAGCACCTTTGATATATTGAACTCAACATGGATGGCACCAAAATGCACACCAAAGACAGTGTGGACCAAACGGTATCTAGACAAATATTTAACACTTTCAGGAGTCTATTCAACTATCTTAAGTCTTGCAGGTTGCAATCCAACAAGTTTGCAGCAACCATTTTCTTCACAAACAATCTGAATTACTTTAAACACATACATCATATAAAAAGTCAAATTGGCTTCTATGTAAAAACTATACAGTCTCCCATTTTAGAATCTTATGTTTGTACCTCTTTGCAAAGTTTTAGTACTAATTTTCTTGATAAATAACAAAGAGACATACAAACATCAATTTGCACCTCAATTAAAGTGAAGTGAAAAAATCAACCCAACCGATGAATTGCACATGCTTCAAAAGAAACAACCAAATTAAGCATCTAAATGATTATCAGTATAGATTATGCGTGATACAATGAGTTTTGTTATTTACTTTCAACAGCAAAAATCTATATTTAAGCTTAAACATGTTAATAGTTAGGTAGGCTCGTAAGTGTCATTGCGGAATTATTCTCAAAGTTATGTTCTCACTAAGACCTTTTAAAGCTTTTTTTAAGAACCAAGTCCAAGTGAATAGAATTTATCAGAGGAGGAATATGTACCTGATTCTTACAGTCAATCAGACTAGTTCATGGGAAAGCACAGCAGGACGTTCAAAATATTTGCAACCCCAGAAGAACTTAATAATAAAATGTCCAACCCTAAGACTGCAGTCAACACAACACAGTGAAAACACTTGTAGGGAAATGAAGCAAGTACAAGTACCAGGAGTTTGGGCTAAAGCTCTTAATGGAAATACTGAAGACACGTCTGTTAAGGATAGTGCTGAAACTGGTGACGATCAGTACATACAGTCTTTAAAGACATCCCCTTTAGTAAGTAATATAACCTACTGCTACCTTTGTGGAAAACCAGTCAAAATGTACACGTCATTTAAAAAGTTTTGTCTCTCCACATGGGAATCAAGAAAAGAAACGTTGGAATTAGCGTATAACACATGATCAACTATATGGTGGTATACTAGCCTGTACATTCTGCAGGGATGGAGAGAGTCAGGCGATTGATTAATTGCATGTAGGCTAAGCAAAGCTACCGTATTTCTATTAAATTATTATGTTAAATATATTCTTAATACGTGTTTTTATTTTCCACCCCGATATATTAAAACCGCTCTGGAAGGCACATCTCTACAGGTATGCCCCAATAGAAATGTTTAACTAGCAAGCCGCTTTTAAAGCTATTTTAATGCAAGTCAGTGTCAACATCACCAAACTTTAAATTTAAAATTAGTGTCTTCATTAGTATTTTGTTGGACAGTACAGCTGCTTGTCCCCATATAAACCTATGTCAGTTTGGTCTCTCTGACTCTTGCTCTCCTGCTTTGCATTGTTTTTGTCACTCAAGCATTTGCCCTTTTCACTTTAGACTGGTATTTGGTCAGATAAGTGCCCATAACATATAACTTCACTAAAAATTGCCATCACTTTCATGATGTCCCTTTCCAGATGACTTGATACACCTCCTAGCCAGTTGCTGTAGAAAACTCTGAAGCTAATGAAAATGTAATTAACATTGCTTTGAAGTTTTAGATTTATAATATCCTGTAACTGACATAACACTTGTAGTAAAGTTGTAAATATTTATACATATGTATTGTTTTGGTTAGAATGGATAAGATTTTTTCTTTTGCACCGTGTAACAAGAACACAGACGAGAGGTACAAACAGGCGAACATGAGAAGGGAAGGGCATGAACCCCATGGTAAATACACAATACAAATACAAAAGTATGTGTTTTACTATCAGTTCAGAGTCATAGTGAGCAATCAACTCAGTTTTTAGTGCCACAACAACCGGTGGTACATACTAATGTATTTGTCATGATATGTAATTCTGTTACTCAAAATGCTTCTTCACAGCAGGGGGCTTCTTTGTTGTTCTGCAATAACCTAATGTTGACATGTAAAACCACTGCTGATTGTAATTCAATCCTTCCTGCATGTGCTTCACAAAACAGGTAAATAGTATGAAGGCGGGGGCAGGATTTTTTTAAATGTGAAACTAGAAGTTTTGATGGTGCCATTTGGGTTAGCTTATCACAAGCAAAAACAGACTTCTCCCCAAAACTAGATTTTCACATGCTCTTTTCAGTGATGTAGAAACATTGTGGGGGTGAAATAATGTTTTCACGTCTCACAAAGCTTGACAAAAGCAGCTCAGAAAGCAGCTCGGAAAATGAGGACTAATGTTACATGTCCTGTACTAACTCTTAGTAGCAAGGGTAAAATTTGCAACATGTTAACTTACACATAGAAGATTGATCCTGATGAGTTTTGCGGTATTAGTTTTACACATTTTAAATATGGGGAAGAGAGAGAGAGCATTGACATTTGATCACTACATGGTAGGGATCACTAAATTGCTTTGCAGTTGTAGATTTACTACATAACAAATGTAATGAAAATTATGAGTTAACCCTAGAGTTTGGGTTATCGATGGCAATCTGTTTTCCTCTTTTGTAGTGTCTCTGAAAAAATGCTATGGAAGGGGACACTAGAAAAAAAAATAGAAACAGCATGGTCTCAAAAAAGAGGTCGCAGCAGTGATGAGACTTTTTACTAAAACCTTATTGTCAAGGGCAAACTAGCCACTATGGCTGAATGCAAGACCTGCAATGAAACAGTGTAAGACTGCTGAACATCCTGTTCTGGCTAGTCAAGAACCCCGTGGTAAATCTGGGCATTACATAAAAAATAAAAAGCCATATGATAGATATTGTTACAGACTTTTGTTGTTGAAGCTGCTGGTTCCTGTTGAGCTTTGGAACGTGCAATAAGTGTTATTAGCACAGATCACGGTTGAGCCGAAATAAAGAAGCTTATTTTTATTCTTTTACCTGTAGGAGATTTATTATAATCTTCTGTTTTATTTTCATCAACAGAAAACTACTGTCCTGTTATGTCAACAAAGTAGCTAACTAGCATTTGAATACTTCATCCCCAAGGGAAGGGTTCTGGATTTCATGACCTCTGTAATAGTCTAACCCTAATTAGCAAAAGGCAGCTGGATCAAACTTTAGCTCTTGAAGTTTCCAGTTGATGAAGTTGTAAACTATATATTTTTTTATAATTCTAGCTTTTTTTACTAAAGGGAAAGAGAAGGCCTATTAGCATGACTAGTGACTTAGTTATGAGTAAGGCTTTAGTTTAGAATGAGGGACATAGTCTATATGTTACTGAAAGACTACATTTAGAGTTATTTGGACGCTGTTAACACTTGTAGTTTTTTTTTTTGCTACATAAGAATTGTCCTTATTTTGTAAGTGTAACTAAAAATTAAATATTTAGTTTAGATGACAATATTCTCTTAATAGAAATACCCCATTCTTTTATTCATCCATGCTGGAGTGTCACTCCATGCCAGCTAGGAAGGAACTAAGAGGGAACTCCGTGTCATTACATGCCAGCCAACAATGGACGTTTCTGTAATGCAGTCAATAAATAAAATGCAATCCTATAAAATTTAGATTGAAGAAACAAGTACATTGCAAAATTGATAGAAATCTTGTCTATAACTGGTCAATTTCATTTCACAATATTTGGGGACAGAATTATACCAAAGGTTTAGTAAAAGTTGATAAACCTGTTTTAGTGATAACTTAAAAAATAGGATCATGCTGCTGAGCATTTTAGTCCTAATTTATAATTATGAAGAGCAAATACAAAATAAGATAAAGATGAAGGCCCTTTAAAAAGGCCTACTTCACCAAATGACCAAGCACCACAGACAAACCTGAAGAGAAAGTTTAAATGACTGCACTAGTGTAATAAGACATTTTATATAATTGAACCCTGGATAAAGTACCTTTTGCTGCTAATACTGCAATCCTTGATATTTGTGCATGCATCCAAGTTATTTCTGAATAACAGGTAAAACTGTAAATTCTCAATAAAGTGGCCCAGAATATTTTTGGATCACAGAGAAATGTTTAAATATTACTAACACTGATGTTAAAATTTCCATTTTTGAAAGAAACAAGAAGTCTTTAAGAGATACAAACACTCATTAGCTGAAAAAAATTAACCGCATGGAGGTCCCCTCTTTGGTAGGTAGATACTGCTCAAGGATCCAAGTGCCCTCTTGGCAATTTCTTGAAGACAATGTTCTGGTTTTATTTTCACAGACTCCCATCATTGGCCTATGGTAACCCCTCCTAGTCTCTTATCATTGGCTCACGGCTAACTCTGCCCACCCTCTTATTTTGTATGTGACAGCATGTGGGAAATAACTGGTGAGGGGCTGGGGGCCGTTACTTCTGGTACAACCAGATTATTAGATAGTCTGCAGTTCCAAACTCTTGTCTCCGGCTGATAAAAATAGGTTCCTGTTTCGAAAACGAACTCTGTCTGATAAACCCAGACCGTTTTTAACAACCGGAGTCTGGGGTTATAGATAACTCTATTCCATAACTGGTCTACAAGATTACCTGAAGATGCTAATGACAGTTAAAACACACAACTTGATGTGGCTCATTGAGAAAACAGAGGGAGGGGAGGGATGGAAGGAGGTCCGGGGGTGGAGCACATTCCTCAATTCACCCCACAGCCTATGCTACACCAGAAAGAGAGAGGACAGAGAAGAGGAGACACAGACTCTAGAAGGATTAAAGTTTTAAGACTCACAAGTTTAAGACTAGGCTACAGCTTTTGAGTGATAATGATGGCAAGTTTGTAAGACAAAGCACTAGCAAAGATTTTACAAAGTTTAATTTTGGAACTCTCTTATATTAACTCTTATTTTGCTGCATGCTGTTGAAGGTAATTTAAATGGAAACTCTAGGCTACAGCTTTGGAGTGATAATGATGGCAAGTTTGTAAGACAAAGCAATAGCAAAGTAATTTGGAACACTCTCTTATTTTGCTGCATGCTGTTGAAGGTAATTTGTAATGCTGTTTAATTTTTACTCACCGTTATACCATTTTACTGCTTTACTGTCATTATTTCAATTTATTCTTCACTTGTTTACTGATGGTAAGTTTGTCACACAAAGCTTTAGCAAAGATTTTGAAGGTAATTAAAAAATGTTGTTTAATTTTAACTCACTGTTATACTATTTTACTGTAATTATTTCATCTTATTCTTTAGTTCTTAAATGATGGTAAGTTTGTCACACAAAGCTTTAGCAAAGATTTTACAAAGTTTAATTTTGGAACTCACTCTTATTTTGCTGCATGCTGTTGAAGGTAATTTTTACTCACCGTTATACCATTTTACTGCTTTGCTGTCATTATTTCAATTTATTCTTCACTTGTTTAATAATAAAGACTGACTTGATTCCAAAGAAACCTCCTACTGATCCTTTGCTGGCCCCGGAGATTCCTCCTTTTACTTATAACTCACTGCTATACTTTTTTAATGATAAATTTATTGTCACAAACACCTCCTAGTTAATTCATTCAAGTTGTATTACTTAATAAAGTCTTTAAATCAATGAAAAACACACAATGGAAGGATGTACGCAACCCTCTTATCAGTTACATACAGACATATTTCCGGCTGGGGTGGGACAGGATGAACCCCCTCTTTTCAGTTACATACAGCCATATTTCCGGTTGGGGCGGGACCGGATACACCCCTCTTATCAGTTACATACAGACATCCGGTGTGGGGGCGGGACCGGAAATAGCTGTCAAAAATGAGTTTGATGGAATGTATTTGATACTTCTCTCTCATGTTCTTTGGTGGACAAAAAACGCACTTTCACACAACGCTTGTGCACCAGAGGAAAGAGGGCACAGGAGCTCCACCCCTTTATAACCGATCTGCGGGAAGGGGCATCCTTCCTGAGTAGTGATGTCACTGAACAGAGGGACACACACACACACACACACACACACACACGCAAGACGAGATGACTCAGGTCCCAATTTGGATTCACCCATTTGAACAGCGAGTAAACCAAATGCAGGAAGAGGGAGAAGTGTCTAAACATTTATTTAGGCTACACAAGCAGTCCACTCAATTAACGAGGCTGCAGATGAGTTAAAAACTTCTTTTAAATGACATAAAATAGTGTTATATTTCCATAATGTGTCTTTTACAAGCAACGCATCACATCCACATGCTAGCGCACAGCGTTTGGCTCGAAAAGGCAATGAACATCTGATAACAATAGGCAATATGAAACTATGCTCCCGTATTTGCTCGACTGACACATTGAAAACGGCATCAGTTTTAATGTAATTTGTCCTCCTGTTACCTTATTTATGAGCATAAATTGCACTGCATGCAAGTATTAATTAATATGATTCCAGATTAAACTGTCCAACATATTTGAGGCGTTCTTTTGCAGAAACTGATTCTACGTTTATTATCCTAAATCTGGATCTTTGTGTGCGCTGCAAATTATCTTAAATTGTGTGTTTTTTTGTGCACTTCAGGGATAATCAATCAAATGGGTGTTTGTTTATTCAGAAAGGCTTTAAGCCTATACTACTCAGAGGTAATATTTCAATTTATTTTACACAGTAGTAGGCCTATTCATTTCAAACCGTTTCATCCTTCTGCCATGTGAGTCGCCGTTTCTCTTTTTTCCTCTTTATGTGCGTACGCATGGTTCAGAATTTACTTACAGGACGCACATTCTCTCGTCAAGTTTGTTTTTTATGGATTTGCTTGGGAAGTGGCGTATTCAGTTTTCCAGCCCTGTTTTGTACTTATGCGCCGTTTATAAATGAGACCCCTGGTGTACGTGGGAGACGTGATCTGGCAAGTTCTTGGAAAAGATCAGAATATCGTCTAAATAGACAAATCCAAAACGGTTGATGAAGTCATGGAGGACGTCATTGACTAGGGCTTGAAAGACTGCTGGTCCATTAGTAAGTCCAAACGGCATTACCAGATACTCAAAATGTCCCAAGGGGGTGTTGAAGGCTTTCTTCCATTCGTTTGTTCCTTGATCCGAATTAGATTAGAAGCATTCCGGAGGTCCAGTTTGGGAAAAACTGTGGCACCCTGCAGAAGCTCAAAGGCAGAAGTTATCAGATGTAATTCTTGGCACACAAAAAAGAAACCTGCCCCTACCGGAGAAGAGGGAGGATGGATTAGACCAGCGGTTAGTGAGTCTTTAATGTAAGTCTCCATGGACTCTCTTTCAGGACGTGACAGACTGTAAAGGTGTCTAGTGGGGAGTGTAGCACCAGGGAGGAGGTTGATTGCACAGTTATAAGGGTGGTGAGGTGGTAAGGTTAGGGCCAAATCCTTGCTGAAAACTTTACAGAGAGAGTGGTATGCTAAGGGAACAGAAGATAGGTCCGGGTTCGGAACGGTGAGAACCTGGGCAGAGCAGAGCTTTAGCCCTTAAGGTCATCTGCCCTGGAGTCAACTCGCGCAGAAAGAGGAAAACCATGCTGCTGGAAACAGAGGGTGGCAGAGATTTGCATGTGAACAGGTGATGGGGAGTTCACAGCACACAGCACTCATCATTACTTCATCATTACACCGTGAGTCCGCCGCCAACGTGCTAAACTCCACACTGAAGTCAGCCTTACTCCTCTGCCCCTGCCGTAGGGGTTACCAGCATGGTCCGGGTGGTCAAACACCTCCTCTAGATGGGATCAAAACTCGCAGAAAGAAAGTGATTTGAATATGTAGCCTTCGTCCAGTACAGAGCTCTACCCCTCAGCAGCCCCATAATATAATGTACCTTAGACGAATCGGAGGGGAAGGTCACACTGAAACAGGAAACCCCGACACCTATCCAGATCCCCGTAAAAGGTAAAAAGAGGATCATGTGTGAGGCCACATTACCAGATGGCCTTTATGCCCACTTTAATCGCCTCAACAAAGAGTCAGCTGTAAAGTCTACTCCACCTCGGCCGGCCACTGTCAGTTTCCACAGCAGATGTGAGAAGACAAGTGAATATGAGTAAAACTGCTGGGCCTGCCAATCAGCTAGTTGATGTTGTTACTGAAATTTTCATCAACGTCTCACTGTCTCAGGAGAGGGTTCCCACGTGATTCAAGACAGCCGCCATCGTTCCTGTACCTAAAACGTCTGCAGTGTATAGTCTGAACGACTGGCACTCACCCCCATTCTGATGAAGTGCTTTGAGAAACTTGTTCTCCAGCATGGTGAGAGCCCACTGGCAGAGACATGAGGTCAGTCTGTACTTCCTTCTGGTAAAAGGTGGAAACAAACCAAAACAGCTTTTTGAGCTGTTCTTTTCTGAGTCTGTTAAACTTCAACATGGGTTTTGACTGGTTTGAACAATTGCGCACACAGCACCCCTGCTGAGGTAATCTGAGGTGTTACTGTTCTGAGGAAGAATGTGTCGAGGATATCACGCCTATTGTAAGGAACCTTATCAATATTGGCAGTGATTCAAAATGACTGTCGGAGAAGAAAAACACTATCAGTCTACCTGTCTATATATCTGTCTACTACTTGCACAGATATATGTGGAAATACTTGCAAATTGTGAGTGTTAATTAAATGAGATCAAAGCATCCACTCACTTATCTTCATTGCACCTAAATAACCCCCAGTTTGTTGTCTAAGCTTGTTCCGGGGCTTTACTCTACATACTTTATAAGCTTTGATTAGAAATGTCTTATCATTTGCGTCGGCACAAAGTTCACATGGTCGGCTTTTATTCTAGCCAGGCTACTGAAATGTAGGTCAGTGATGGAAGTTTGACTTCTCCTTGATCGAAGCGACACACTGTATTTGACACAATGGACCGTGTTTCTTTTGTTGAGTGTGTTGCAGGCATGAAATATATATCCAAAATGAATGAACAAATCACAAAATTTTGTAAAATATTCCAAAATCTCTGGAAAAGGGGCTTGTACTTTATTCTTTATGAATAGACAAACCTGACCAGGTCACTTTTGACATGAAAGGCAGAAAAGTCGCATGGTCAACGGGAAGAAACAACACTGACACACAAATCTGCACCATTAATCAATAGCAAACTGTCTGACCGATCTTCAGTGGACGGAGAGTTGCACAGTCCAAAATGGAGGAAGCTAGTGTGGTGTCCGAACAATAATGCTGCGATGATGTGTTGAGAAGAAATCCGCTTGACACTGTTCTTGATCATAAAAGTTTATTACATCAAGGAGTTCAGCATCAATTACAAGCTCTGCAGCAGCTTGGAGAGTGACCCAGCCCGATGACCACTCTGTCTCACTGTATATCAAACATAGCTTATATAAGATATGTGCAGGCATCTGCTAGATACCATGGAAGGGTTCAGTACTATTCTGAGGTAACAAAACACGGGGTCAGAGGTCAAATTCTATAGAAGGGTTCACTCCCTACATAACCATCAATCACTGCTCTCCTCTTAAGAGGTCACTGACCCTCTGTCCAGCTGCTACAGTGCTATTTTAAACTGTTATGCGTCAAATGCACATATATTATACACCACATATTCCCCCCTGCGAGACTTAATTGAGTCTCGAAAAACAAAAAGAGATAACAATTTCTCCAACACATGCTTCTTGCAATATTATTTTTAACAATATATCAACTTTATGGAGTTTGAGAACGAAAAACCTGTCCGGCAGCCTTCATTCCAAAATGCCCTCGAAGACAATCTAGACAGGAATATTTTCTCACGGCCCCTCTGCCTTAGAGGGCATCTGAGGGCAAAGGCATCTGAGTGTTCTCCCCAGGCATTACCACTCCAACCCATCTCAATATCATGGCTTTCGCAAAAAGTCAATAGCACAGTACAGAAGCAAAACATCAAACACAGCGCTACAAAGGCTGCTACCAAAATCTGAACCACCACTGCTCCCACTGGTCCTAACTGATTTTGTAACCAAGTATTTGCTGACCATCCAGCTCCCTCAGATTGACCAAACGCATCCCTTACATACTCTTTAATGCATCTATAACACTAGTGATATTATCAGAACTATCGGGGATCAAAGTATGTAACAACCGTCCCCCGTCAAATTCATAGCCACACACAAACCACCTTGTTTGGCTAAAATATAGTCGAGAGCCATGTCATGTTTCAACAATGTCAGTCTGTGACTTCTTTGAGTATTTGACAGACGATTAAACCCTCGTATAGTTTCATTTGCAAAACCCTGCAAAGTATTAGTAATATTATCAATGTGATCTGCCAAAAATGTTACACTATACCATGGAAAAAGTCCAAGTCCCCACTTCTCACCTAGACTTATCCTCCAATGGTAGGATTCAAGATTATGAGATTGTGCCATGCTCCTTTTCACCCTATTTCCAGAACCCGGATCAGAATGAGCTATAGCAGGTGTTTCCCCTTTTTGGATTGTAAACACCTCATATGGAAGTTTTAGCGTCGCCATGTAACAACATCCTATCCATCCATAAGGTAAAAATATATATGCCTTATCACCACAAATCCACCAAAAATCTTGAAAATATCGTCACATTGCCAGGCAAAAGCTGATCTCTTACCATTAAAGTCCTTCCCTTCTTACTAGATGGCACAGCAAAAGTTACTTCATATGTGTTTTCACTAATCTTACGGTCATGCTTATCCAAAGACATCATATACTCATCACACTCTGATATTCCCATAAGCATCCCTGGCCCATCATACGTCTTATATGAGCAAAAACAGCTACTAGCCCTCACAGGTCTTACCTCCATTGCTTCAGGAATTGCTGTTAACTTATTTTCCTTCTGATCTAACAAATTCACAAAGGGTAAGTCATTTATCCAAGAACAATTAAGTCTAGGTCTAAACAACTGTGACGACCAAGACATCACTATATCTGTTGACGATTGTTGCTGATACGACAGCCATGATAAAGCATAAGATTGTCACATAACAGATAGAGGTTGGGCCACCGTCTCTAAAATTGAATCCCATGTGCCTGGTGCCGGGACTTTCAACAGACATGGACCATCTAGTTTCTTAACTGATCTTACAGAATGAGTTAACTGCTGGAACCATAAATTCCTACCTGCCCAGCCATCTGTAATTTTCAAAACAGAAGAATCAAACCCATATGCCTTCCATGTAGCCTCCCTCTTCCGTAACGAGCGATATTGATCAGTCATATCTTCTGGTGTTTTATCAAAAGTAAAGAACTCATTTTGTACATATACAATGTACATGAACAATATTCTGAACGGTTTCAGATGAATCTTCATCATTCTCTTGCATTCTTTGCTCCCCAGTCTCCCTCTGTAACGCAAGCTTCTGAGTTACGTCTACCAAATCATTTACTTCCCGAAAAGTTGTAGTTGGTGTCTGTGTCATATTTACAATGGTTGTTATCGCCGTTGTAACATTCATTTCTTCCAAGGTTTCTGCTAAAACAATTGCATTAGTTGATGTATTAACTCTTTTAGTTATTTCCAATGGCCAAATGACAAATGTTCTCTGTGTATTATTCACTCTTGGAGTGACTACTGTAGTATATTGCTCCTGAACTCCTTTGGTGACTGTTGACACTTCAACAGGCTCTAAATCTTTCATCATAAGCGTCACCTTACGGGTCACATAACCTCGCATCCAATGATTTTGAAACGGAACAAATTTAAAATCTGGCTTTAAATAAGTACAACTATATTCCCCTAGGTCTTCCCAGGTAGCATTATGCAAAACAAGTGAACAATCACCGACAATTTTCCACCGCCTCATATCATTAAACATAGAATACTTTCTTTGACTAGGGGGTACACCCTCCGGTCTTGATAACAACACATCTTTACCGCGACTATTTATCCACTTGGGAGGCATATTACCACCCGTATTCCATTTCTCACATTTACAAGGAAGATATGCCGAACCTCCAAACTTAACCTTAACCACAGTAGACAATGAAGTTGGCGTTGGACGAAATCATCTGAGGCGCCACTGTAGTCAAATGTGTTACATTTATACTTTTAGAGACTGTTGACGATACAAGAATAGAGTTGCTTCTTACTGCTCTTGCATCAGGCTGAAGTGTTGATGTTACTGTTGTTGACTTTCCTAGAGGTACTTCAATCCTAGGTTTCGTATCATTTTGGTCTGACTCTTTTCCGAACTGGTCTGGGGCTGTTTTGTCTACTTGGAACACTGACTTCTCCTGTAACAGAGGTGCAGCCCTTGGTGACCTCTGCGGTTTCACCTTCCACTGAAATAGGCCCTGCTGATTCTGGGACATATTGAAAATCAATGTCCCCAAATCTCCTTTCCCCTCCATCAATTGCAGAGTCATATCTGCCATCATCAGAAGTGTACACATGATTATCAACATTGTGGTTCTGGATATTGTCATGCATCTCTCCTTCTGCCTGTTCTTCCCTATTGTCATCTGGCTCTCTTGAGCCTTCACCATCTTGGCTGTCCACTCGTGGCACCTCTTCACTAAGCGCTTTAACACAATGTGATAAATGATACCACGTTGGAGACCCTTTAACCTGGACAGCTGTTCCAGTACTACGAACCACTTCAAATGGTCCCTCAAGGCGTTCATTATACCACTTCCTCCTAAAGATCTTCACGAACACCTTGTCCCCATTTTGCACTGTGCTCCTTTTTTGCTCATCGAGCTTCTCCTGCACCTCTTCTCTCCTTTGCCTGTCAGAAACATATGTGGATAATTTTTTATGGAAATTGGCCATGTATGTGACAAACGCTCTCATTTCGTCTTCTAAAAGAGCCAAACTTGGACCCTTGCCTCTTGTTCGTAAACAAGGCGTAGGCATCCGTCTTCCTGTGACCAATTCATGGGGCGTTATACGTAAATCACGCAGCTCACTTGAGCGACACACCATTAACACCAAAGAAAGCGCCGCTATCCAGTTTAGACCCGTATGTTGGCAAATCTTGACAATACGATACAAAACCCCATTCATTTTTTCACAAATCCCTTGACTTTGTGGGTGATAAACTGCTTCATGACGTTGTTTAATTCCCATTTTTTGCAAAATCAATTTCACTTTTTTATCCACAAACTCTTTCCCATTATCTGACGATATTCGATCTGGAAGTCCCCACCTGCTTATGACCTCTCTTTAACAGATCATAATATCGTCGACATATTGAATCACAGTACTCTGCAATATCTGATCTATCCCTACCAAATCGTCTGTAGTCATTGTAGGATAAAATCCTCTTGAACATGAAGCACCTTTAATTTCCCACTCTTCATTGCTGTCTCCATCTTCACTTTTATCAGAGATTTGATCACCTGTATTCTTCTTCTTCCAACTTTCATCACCCCTTCTTTCCACTCTGGCCAGCCTCCGTCTGATCACAGGATCATATCCACCCATGATCTCTTCTAAATCACTCTGTTCATCATCATCTTCCATTCTCCTAAGCCTCGCTCTACCCTTAGTTTCCAAACGTGTCATTTTCTCTACACCTCTGTCCCTTTTATCTTGTGTATCTTTCATCAGTTTTTGACCCTCATGTTCAAACAACTTAAGAACACCCAGCTCTCTTCGTCTCTTTTCTTTACATCGTTCCCCTTTTTTCCCCCTATTTTGATCCACCTTAAATGTGGACACAAGTACCTGCATTATTTTAAGTACATCTGGGTTAAGAGTCCCTTCCACAGGCCATGGTTGTTCAATATCAGGCCAATGTTTATGCCATTTTTCAGATAACTTTACAATACCATTAACGAGAGGATTATTTTTTTGTACTACATCAACCGGAGTAGTTACATTCAACGTTTGAATGTCCTTTTTCCGCATAGTGACAACTCTATTAAACTTATATTTCTTTATTGTAAATTATTTTTATTATTACTTATTTGTTTATTTTTCTTTTAATTCTACCTAATTGTTGATAGGTGGCAATCTTACCACATCCGCTAATGAAAAATCAAGGGAATTTGTCAACTCCAGAGCAATCACAAAAATCTTGTTATCCAGCAATCACACAGCGCCAACTACTGCCTAATAAGCACCCACTCACCTTAGTTTTATCCCAAAATCTCAATACCAGAATTCCAACACGACTTTAATTCAAACGACCCCTGCACAAAAAACTCCAATATGTAATATTCAAATACAGTAACTGATCAGTCCGTTGCCAAGTCTCCCCTTAGAGTCATAACATGAAATATGTCAGGCATACACAAATAGATTCTCTTTGTTACAAATGTGTCTATAATATCCTGAAAGGAAACAAACTAAATGTGTATCAGCCGTAATAATTATAAATGAGTATAGACACATATGCACAGGTGTTTGTAAAGAGTTTGTGGATTGCACAGTACTGGCCAGACTGGATCCGGGGCTGCTTCACTGTGACGCGCTGGCTGGCACTCTCTCTCTCTCTCTCTCTCTCTCTCTCTCTCTCTCTCTCTCTCTCTCTCTCTCTCTCTCTCTCTCTCTCTCTCTCATCTCTCAGACCACAGGAGAACAAAAACAAAAAAGCAAACAACAATTTAGTCCTTTTATGTACTGACAAGGTTATTTCAACCATAAAATAAGAGTGTTAACTCTCTGAGTAATCATAATCTTTTTTCCCTATCTTTTTGACATACCTACGTTAACATGCAAGCTAAGGAACATCGGTGTCATTTACACTGGGGATACTGGGGGCACTACTCTTCACTCCTATTTAAAGCTTACTCTGTTAAAAAACGTTCTGAAATATAGCTTTTGGTTCAATACCAATGAAAATGCCTTTAGAAAAATGTATTTGCACATAAAGAAAACCCAAATGAAATGCAAGTAAAATATAGAAAAACAAATGTGCACGTCCCAAAAAAAGTAACTTAGGCTAAGAAAAACAAACTGCTGATTGTGAAATGACCCTAACACTACGGCAGCATTCATCAGTAACTTTAACAAATTTCATAACACAGTTTTCCCCTTGACCAACTTTCCCTTCTCTATTTCTTTATTCATATATATTTTCTTTAATCCTCGCCTTATCATCCTCTGCATAGTCTCTCATACACACATGGTAGCTATCCAGTCAACAAGAATGCATTCCTTCACACTATTTATAGAGCATGCTTCCGCCGCACCATTTTCTTTCCTAAATTTGTGCTACCTTGAGTTTGTAGATATTTAATGAGAGGCCACGCGACAGTAGTTTCTATCCCACATGACTTACGGCTATAAGAATCAGGGTTCAGTACTATTCTGAGGTAACAAAACACGGGGTCAGAGGTCAAATTCTATAGAAGGGTTCACTCCCTACATAACCATCAATCACTGCTCTCCCCTTAAGAGGTCACTGACCCTCTGTCCAGCTGCTACAGTACTATTTTAAACTGTTATGCGTCAAATGCACATATATTATACACCACACTAGCGTAGCTCATTAGCTGTGTTTCACTATCCAGTTTTATAAACTCCTGTGTCGGAGTATAACTGCTCCAACAGAAAGCTGGTTTACAAACAGTTAGGACATATTCATATTCTGCGCGCGCCTCCTCCATTAATGAAGTTATTATAACTAAAGGTTTGGAACAAGACCACGGCTGTCTCTCTCTCTCACAAATCCAACCACCTCATTCTTACCTTCTCCACCCCTCATCCCTTCCCCTTCAACCCCTTTGTCCTATACTTCCCAAACCTTCTTGCTAATAAACTACTTGTATACCTCACAATGGGGGGACACTTCAACTGTGATTATTCCGTTACAAGAAACATTAACATTTCACAAAGACATAACTTTGTTACCACAGACATAAAGCGATGCTTATTTGAACGTTGTGACTGTTTGATCCAGATAAAAGCAGCTGCAGATGTATAGATACTGGGCGTTACGCCGGGAATCCACTGACTCCGGCTACGGCACATTACGGCTGCGCCACGGTTTTGATGCATTTTGAAAATCCAGATACTCTATGTTGTTCTGTGTCTGACTTCCTGCCTGGTTAAATCTGCTCTGTGCTGCTTGACGCAGCTAGCGGCAAAAATAGACCTGCTACAGGGACGCGCTGTGGCTGCGTCTGGTGGACTCAAAAACTATAATGGCCGCGATGGCCGAAGCCACAAAAAGAAACCTGCCCCTACCGGAGAAGAGGGAGGATGGATTAGACCAGCGGTTAGTGAGTCTTTAATGTAAGTCTCCATGGACTCTCTTTCAGGACGTGACAGACTGTAAAGGCGTCTAGTGGGGAGTGTAGCACCAGGGAGGAGGTTGATTGCACAGTTATAAGGGTGGTGAGGTGGTAAGGTTAGGGCCAAATCCTTGCTGAAAACTTTACAGAGAGAGTGGTATGCTAAGGGAACAGAAGATAGGTCCGGGTTCGGAACGGTGAGAACCTGGGCAGAGCAGAGCTTTAGCCCTTAAGGTCATCTGCCCTGGAGTCAACTCGCGCAGAAAGAGGAAAACCATGCTGCTGGAAACAGAGGGTGGCAGAGATTTGCATGTGAACAGGTGATGGGGAGTTCACAGCACACAGCACTCATCATTACTTCATCATTACACCGTGAGTCCGCGCCAACGTGCTAAACTCCACACTGAAGTCAGCCTTACTCCTCTGCCCCTGCCGTAGGGGTTACCAGCATGGTCCGGGTGGTCAAACACCACCTCTAGATGGGAGCAAAACTCGCAGAAAGAAAGAGTTGACACAAAGTGATTTGAATATGTAGCCTTCGCCCAGTACAGAGCTCTACCCCTCAGCAGCCCCATAATATAATGTACCTTAGACGAATCGGAGGGGAAGGTCACACTGAAACAGGAAACCCCGACACCTATCCAGATCCCCGTAAAAGGTAAAAAGAGATCATGTGTGAGGCCACATTACCAGATGGCCTTTATGCCCACTTTAATCGCCTCAACAAAGAGTCAGCTGTAAAGTCTACTCCACCTCGGCCGGCCACTGTCAGTTTCCACAGCAGATGTGAGAAGACAAGTGAATATGAATAAAACTGCTGGGCCTGCCAATCAGCTAGTTGATGTTGTTACTGAAATTTTCATCAACGTCTCACTGTCTCAGGAGAGGGTTCCCACGTGATTCAAGACAGCCGCCATCGTTCCTGTACCTAAAAAGTCTGCAGTGTATAGTCTGAACGACTGGCACTCACCCCCATTCTGATGAAGTGCTTTGAGAAACTTGTTCTCCAGCATGGTGAGAGCCCACTGGCAGAGACATGAGGTCAGTCTGTACTTCCTTCTGGTAAAAGGTGGAAACAAACCAAAACAGCTTTTTGAGCTGTTCTTTTCTGAGTCTGTTAAACTTCAACATGGGTTTTGACTGGTTTGAACAATTGCGCACACAGCACCCCTGCTGAGGTAATCTGAGGTGTTACTGTTCTGAGGAAGAATGTGTCGAGGATATCACGCCTATTGTAAGGAACCTTATCAATATTGGCAGTGATTCAAAATGACTGTCGGAGAAGAAAAAACACTATCAGTCTACCTGTCTATATATCTGTCTACTACTTGCACAGATATATGTGGAAATACTTGCAAATTGTGAGTGTTAATTAAATGAGATCAAAGCATCCACTCACTTATCTTCATTGCACCTAAATAACCCCCAGTTTGTTGTCTAAGCTTGTTCCGGGGCTTTACTCTACATACTTTATAAGCTTTGATTAGAAATGTCTTATCATTTGCGTCGGCACAAAGTTCACATGGTCGGCTTTTATTCTAGCCAGGCTACTGAAATGTAGGTCAGTGATGGAAGTTTGACTTCTCCTTGATCGAAGCGACACACTGTATTTGACACAATGGACCGTGTTTCTTTTGTTGAGTGTGTTGCAGGCATGAAATATATATCCAAAATGAATGAACAAATCACAAAATTTTGTAAAATATTCCAAAATCTCTGGAAAAGGGGCTTGTACTTTATTCTTTATGAATAGACAAACCTGACCAGGTCACTTTTGACATGAAAGGCAGAAAAGTCGCATGGTCAACGGGAAGAAACAACACTGACACACAAATCTGCACCATTAATCAATAGCAAACTGTCTGACCGATCTTCAGTGGACGGAGAGTTGCACAGTCCAAAATGGAGGAAGCTAGTGTGGTGTCCGAACAATAATGCTGCGATGATGTGTTGAGAAGAAATCCGCTTGACACTGTTCTTGATCATAAAAGTTTATTACATCAAGGAGTTCAGCATCAATTACAAGCTCTGCAGCAGCTTGGAGAGTGACCCAGCCCGATGACCACTCTGTCTCACTGTATATCAAACATAGCTTATATAAGATATGTGCAGGCATCTGCTAGATACCATGGAAGGGTTCAGTACTATTCTGAGGTAACAAAACACGGGGTCAGAGGTCAAATTCTATAGAAGGGTTCACTCCCTACATAACCATCAATCACTGCTCTCCTCTTAAGAGGTCACTGACCCTCTGTCCAGCTGCTACAGTGCTATTTTAAACTGTTATGCGTCAAATGCACATATATTATACACCACATATTCCCCCCTGCGAGACTTAATTGAGTCTCGAAAAACAAAAAGAGATAACAATTTCTCCAACACATGCTTCTTGCAATATTATTTTTAACAATATATCAACTTTATGGAGTTTGAGAACGAAAAACCTGTCCGGCAGCCTTCATTCCAAAATGCCCTCGAAGACAATCTAGACAGGAATATTTTCTCACGGCCCCTCTGCCTTAGAGGGCATCTGAGGGCAAAGGCATCTGAGTGTTCTCCCCAGGCATTACCACTCCAACCCATCTCAATATCATGGCTTTCGCAAAAAGTCAATAGCACAGTACAGAAGCAAAACATCAAACACAGCGCTACAAAGGCTGCTACCAAAATCTGAACCACCACTGCTCCCACTGGTCCTAACTGATTTTGTAACCAAGTATTTGCTGACCATCCAGCTCCCTCAGATTGACCAAACGCATCCCTTACATACTCTTTAATGCATCTATAACACTAGTGATATTATCAGAACTATCGGGGATCAAAGTATGTAACAACCGTCCCCCGTCAAATTCATAGCCACACACAAACCACCTTGTTTGGCTAAAATATAGTCGAGAGCCATGTCATGTTTCAACAATGTCAGTCTGTGACTTCTTTGAGTATTTGACAGACGATTAAACCCTCGTATAGTTTCATTTGCAAAACCCTGCAAAGTATTAGTAATATTATCAATGTGATCTGCCAAAAATGTTACACTATACCATGGAAAAAGTCCAAGTCCCCACTTCTCACCTAGACTTATCCTCCAATGGTAGGATTCAAGATTATGAGATTGTGCCATGCTCCTTTTCACCCTATTTCCAGAACCCGGATCAGAATGAGCTATAGCAGCAACAAATATATGCCTTATCACCACAAATCCACCAAAAATCTTGAAAATATCGTCACATTGCCAGGCAAAAGCTGATCTCTTACCATTAAAGTCCTTCCCTTCTTACTAGATGGCACAGCAAAAGTTACTTCATATGTGTTTTCACTAATCTTACGGTCATGCTTATCCAAAGACATCATATACTCATCACACTCTGATATTCCCATAAGCATCCCTGGCCCATCATACGTCTTATATGAGCAAAAACAGCTACTAGCCCTCACAGGTCTTACCTCCATTGCTTCAGGAATTGCTGTTAACTTATTTTCCTTCTGATCTAACAAATTCACAAAGGGTAAGTCATTTATCCAAGAACAATTAAGTCTAGGTCTAAACAACTGTGACGACCAAGACATCACTATATCTGTTGACGATTGTTGCTGATACGACAGCCATGATAAAGCATAAGATTGTCACATAACAGATAGAGGTTGGGCCACCGTCTCTAAAATTGAATCCCATGTGCCTGGTGCCGGGACTTTCAACAGACATGGACCATCTAGTTTCTTAACTGATCTTACAGAATGAGTTAACTGCTGGAACCATAAATTCCTACCTGCCCAGCCATCTGTAATTTTCAAAACAGAAGAATCAAACCCATATGCCTTCCATGTAGCCTCCCTCTTCCGTAACGAGCGATATTGATCAGTCATATCTTCTGGTGTTTTATCAAAAGTAAAGAACTCATTTTGTACATATACAATGTACATGAACAATATTCTGAACGGTTTCAGATGAATCTTCATCATTCTCTTGCATTCTTTGCTCCCCAGTCTCCCTCTGTAACGCAAGCTTCTGAGTTACGTCTACCAAATCATTTACTTCCCGAAAAGTTGTAGTTGGTGTCTGTGTCATATTTACAATGGTTGTTATCGCCGTTGTAACATTCATTTCTTCCAAGGTTTCTGCTAAAACAATTGCATTAGTTGATGTATTAACTCTTTTAGTTATTTCCAATGGCCAAATGACAAATGTTCTCTGTGTATTATTCACTCTTGGAGTGACTACTGTAGTATATTGCTCCTGAACTCCTTTGGTGACTGTTGACACTTCAACAGGCTCTAAATCTTTCATCATAAGCGTCACCTTACGGGTCACATAACCTCGCATCCAATGATTTTGAAACGGAACAAATTTAAAATCTGGCTTTAAATAAGTACAACTATATTCCCCTAGGTCTTCCCAGGTAGCATTATGCAAAACAAGTGAACAATCACCGACAATTTTCCACCGCCTCATATCATTAAACATAGAATACTTTCTTTGACTAGGGGGTACACCCTCCGGTCTTGATAACAACACATCTTTACCGCGACTATTTATCCACTTGGGAGGCATATTACCACCCGTATTCCATTTCTCACATTTACAAGGAAGATATGCCGAACCTCCAAACTTAACCTTAACCACAGTAGACAATGAAGTTGGCGTTGGACGAAATCATCTGAGGCGCCACTGTAGTCAAATGTGTTACATTTATACTTTTAGAGACTGTTGACGATACAAGAATAGAGTTGCTTCTTACTGCTCTTGCATCAGGCTGAAGTGTTGATGTTACTGTTGTTGACTTTCCTAGAGGTACTTCAATCCTAGGTTTCGTATCATTTTGGTCTGACTCTTTTCCGAACTGGTCTGGGGCTGTTTTGTCTACTTGGAACACTGACTTCTCCTGTAACAGAGGTGCAGCCCTTGGTGACCTCTGCGGTTTCACCTTCCACTGAAATAGGCCCTGCTGATTCTGGGACATATTGAAAATCAATGTCCCCAAATCTCCTTTCCCCTCCATCAATTGCAGAGTCATATCTGCCATCATCAGAAGTGTACACATGATTATCAACATTGTGGTTCTGGATATTGTCATGCATCTCTCCTTCTGCCTGTTCTTCCCTATTGTCATCTGGCTCTCTTGAGCCTTCACCATCTTGGCTGTCCACTCGTGGCACCTCTTCACTAAGCGCTTTAACACAATGTGATAAATGATACCACGTTGGAGACCCTTTAACCTGGACAGCTGTTCCAGTACTACGAACCACTTCAAATGGTCCCTCAAGGCGTTCATTATACCACTTCCTCCTAAAGATCTTCACGAACACCTTGTCCCCATTTTGCACTGTGCTCCTTTTTTGCTCATCGAGCTTCTCCTGCACCTCTTCTCTCCTTTGCCTGTCAGAAACATATGTGGATAATTTTTTATGGAAATTGGCCATGTATGTGACAAACGCTCTCATTTCGTCTTCTAAAAGAGCCAAACTTGGACCCTTGCCTCTTGTTCGTAAACAAGGCGTAGGCATCCGTCTTCCTGTGACCAATTCATGGGGCGTTATACGTAAATCACGCAGCTCACTTGAGCGACACACCATTAACACCAAAGAAAGCGCCGCTATCCAGTTTAGACCCGTATGTTGGCAAATCTTGACAATACGATACAAAACCCCATTCATTTTTTCACAAATCCCTTGACTTTGTGGGTGATAAACTGCTTCATGACGTTGTTTAATTCCCATTTTTTGCAAAATCAATTTCACTTTTTTATCCACAAACTCTTTCCCATTATCTGACGATATTCGATCTGGAAGTCCCCACCTGCTTATGACCTCTCTTTAACAGATCATAATATCGTCGACATATTGAATCACAGTACTCTGCAATATCTGATCTATCCCTACCAAATCGTCTGTAGTCATTGTAGGATAAAATCCTCTTGAACATGAAGCACCTTTAATTTCCCACTCTTCATTGCTGTCTCCATCTTCACTTTTATCAGAGATTTGATCACCTGTATTCTTCTTCTTCCAACTTTCATCACCCCTTCTTTCCACTCTGGCCAGCCTCCGTCTGATCACAGGATCATATCCACCCATGATCTCTTCTAAATCACTCTGTTCATCATCATCTTCCATTCTCCTAAGCCTCGCTCTACCCTTAGTTTCCAAACGTGTCATTTTCTCTACACCTCTGTCCCTTTTATCTTGTGTATCTTTCATCAGTTTTTGACCCTCATGTTCAAACAACTTAAGAACACCCAGCTCTCTTCGTCTCTTTTCTTTACATCGTTCCCCTTTTTTCCCCCTATTTTGATCCACCTTAAATGTGGACACAAGTACCTGCATTATTTTAAGTACATCTGGGTTAAGAGTCCCTTCCACAGGCCATGGTTGTTCAATATCAGGCCAATGTTTATGCCATTTTTCAGATAACTTTACAATACCATTAACGAGAGGATTATTTTTTTGTACTACATCAACCGGAGTAGTTACATTCAACGTTTGAATGTCCTTTTTCCGCATAGTGACAACTCTATTAAACTTATATTTCTTTATTGTAAATTATTTTTATTATTACTTATTTGTTTATTTTTCTTTTAATTCTACCTAATTGTTGATAGGTGGCAATCTTACCACATCCGCTAATGAAAAATCAAGGGAATTTGTCAACTCCAGAGCAATCACAAAAATCTTGTTATCCAGCAATCACACAGCGCCAACTACTGCCTAATAAGCACCCACTCACCTTAGTTTTATCCCAAAATCTCAATACCAGAATTCCAACACGACTTTAATTCAAACGACCCCTGCACAAAAAACTCCAATATGTAATATTCAAATACAGTAACTGATCAGTCCGTTGCCAAGTCTCCCCTTAGAGTCATAACATGAAATATGTCAGGCATACACAAATAGATTCTCTTTGTTACAAATGTGTCTATAATATCCTGAAAGGAAACAAACTAAATGTGTATCAGCCGTAATAATTATAAATGAGTATAGACACATATGCACAGGTGTTTGTAAAGAGTTTGTGGATTGCACAGTACTGGCCAGACTGGATCCGGGGCTGCTTCACTGTGACGCGCTGGCTGGCACCTCTCTCTCTCTCTCTCTCTCTCTCTCTCTCTCTCTCTCTCTCTCTCTCTCTCTCTCTCTCTCTCTCATCTCTCAGACCACAGGAGAACAAAAACAAAAAAGCAAACAACAATTTAGTCCTTTTATGTACTGACAAGGTTATTTCAACCATAAAATAAGAGTGTTAACTCTCTGAGTAATCATAATCTTTTTTCCCTATCTTTTTGACATACCTACGTTAACATGCAAGCTAAGGAACATCGGTGTCATTTACACTGGGGATACTGGGGGCACTACTCTTCACTCCTATTTAAAGCTTACTCTGTTAAAAAACGTTCTGAAATATAGCTTTTGGTTCAATACCAATGAAAATGCCTTTAGAAAAATGTATTTGCACATAAAGAAAACCCAAATGAAATGCAAGTAAAATATAGAAAAACAAATGTGCACGTCCCAAAAAAAGTAACTTAGGCTAAGAAAAACAAACTGCTGATTGTGAAATGACCCTAACACTACGGCAGCATTCATCAGTAACTTTAACAAATTTCATAACACAGTTTTCCCCTTGACCAACTTTCCCTTCTCTATTTCTTTATTCATATATATATTTTCTTTAATCCTCGCCTTATCATCCTCTGCATAGTCTCTCATACACACATGGTAGCTATCCAGTCAACAAGAATGCATTCCTTCACACTATTTATAGAGCATGCTTCCGCCGCACCATTTTCTTTCCTAAATTTGTGCTACCTTGAGTTTGTAGATATTTAATGAGAGGCCACGCGACAGTAGTTTCTATCCCACATGACTTACGGCTATAAGAATCAGGGTTCAGTACTATTCTGAGGTAACAAAACACGGGGTCAGAGGTCAAATTCTATAGAAGGGTTCACTCCCTACATAACCATCAATCACTGCTCTCCCCTTAAGAGGTCACTGACCCTCTGTCCAGCTGCTACAGTACTATTTTAAACTGTTATGCGTCAAATGCACATATATTATACACCACACTAGCGTAGCTCATTAGCTGTGTTTCACTATCCAGTTTTATAAACTCCTGTGTCGGAGTATAACTGCTCCAACAGAAAGCTGGTTTACAAACAGTTAGGACATATTCATATTCTGCGCGCGCCTCCTCCATTAATGAAGTTATTATAACTAAAGGTTTGGAACAAGACCACGGCTGTCTCTCTCTCTCACAAATCCAACCACCTCATTCTTACCTTCTCCACCCCTCATCCCTTCCCCTTCAACCCCTTTGTCCTATACTTCCCAAACCTTCTTGCTAATAAACTACTTGTATACCTCACAATGGGGGGACACTTCAACTGTGATTATTCCGTTACAAGAAACATTAACATTTCACAAAGACATAACTTTGTTACCACAGACATAAAGCGATGCTTATTTGAACGTTGTGACTGTTTGATCCAGATAAAAGCAGCTGCAGATGTATAGATACTGGGCGTTACGCCGGGAATCCACTGACTCCGGCTACGGCACATTACGGCTGCGCCACGGTTTTGATGCATTTTGAAAATCCAGATACTCTATGTTGTTCTGTGTCTGACTTCCTGCCTGGTTAAATCTGCTCTGTGCTGCTTGACGCAGCTAGCGGCAAAAATAGACCTGCTACAGGGACGCGCTGTGGCTGCGTCTGGTGGACTCAAAAACTATAATGGCCGCGATGGCCGAAGCCACAAAAAAGAAACCTGCCCCTACCGGAGAAGAGGGAGGATGGATTAGACCAGCGGTTAGTGAGTCTTTAATGTAAGTCTCCATGGACTCTCTTTCAGGACGTGACAGACTGTAAAGGCGTCTAGTGGGGAGTGTAGCACCAGGGAGGAGGTTGATTGCACAGTTATAAGGGTGGTGAGGTGGTAAGGTTAGGGCCAAATCCTTGCTGAAAACTTTACAGAGAGAGTGGTATGCTAAGGGAACAGAATAGGTCCGGGTTCGGAACGGTGAGAACCTGGGCAGAGCAGAGCTTTAGCCCTTAAGGTCATCTGCCCTGGAGTCAACTCGCGCAGAAAGAGGAAAACCATGCTGCTGGAAACAGAGGGTGGCAGAGATTTGCATGTGAACAGGTGATGGGGAGTTCACAGCACACAGCACTCATCATTACTTCATCATTACACCGTGAGTCCGCCGCCAACGTGCTAAACTCCACACTGAAGTCAGCCTTACTCCTCTGCCCCTGCCGTAGGGGTTACCAGCACGGTCCGGGTGGTCAAACACCACCTCTAGATGGGAGCAAAACTCGCAGAAAGAAAGAGTTGACACAAAGTGATTTGAATATGTAGCCTTCGCCCAGTACAGAGCTCTACCCCTCAGCAGCCCCATAATATAATGTACCTTAGACGAATCGGAGGGGAAGGTCACACTGAAACAGGAAACCCCGACACCTATCCAGATCCCCGTAAAAGGTAAAAAGAGGATCATGTGTGAGGCCACATTACCAGATGGCCTTTATGCCCACTTTAATCGCCTCAACAAAGAGTCAGCTGTAAAGTCTACTCCACCTCGGCCGGCCACTGTCAGTTTCCACAGCAGATGTGAGAAGACAAGTGAATATGAATAAAACTGCTGGGCCTGCCAATCAGCTAGTTGATGTTGTTACTGAAATTTTCATCAACGTCTCACTGTCTCAGGAGAGGGTTCCCACGTGATTCAAGACAGCCGCCATCGTTCCTGTACCTAAAAAGTCTGCAGTGTATAGTCTGAACGACTGGCACTCACCCCCATTCTGATGAAGTGCTTTGAGAAACTTGTTCTCCAGCATGGTGAGAGCCCACTGGCAGAGACATGAGGTCAGTCTGTACTTCCTTCTGGTAAAAGGTGGAAACAAACCAAAACAGCTTTTTGAGCTGTTCTTTTCTGAGTCTGTTAAACTTCAACATGGGTTTTGACTGGTTTGAACAATTGCGCACACAGCACCCCTGCTGAGGTAATCTGAGGTGTTACTGTTCTGAGGAAGAATGTGTCGAGGGTATCACGCCTATTGTAAGGAACCTTATCAATATTGGCAGTGATTCAAAATGACTGTCGGAGAAGAAAAAACACTATCAGTCTACCTGTCTATATATCTGTCTACTACTTGCACAGATATATGTGGAAATACTTGCTAATTGTGAGTGTTAATTAAATGAGATCAAAGCATCCACTCACTTATCTTCATTGCACCTAAATAACCCCCAGTTTGTTGTCTAGGCTTGTTCCGGGGCTTTACTCTACATACTTTATAAGCTTTGATTAGAAATGTCTTATCATTTGCGTCGGCACAAAGTTCACATGGTCGGCTTTCATTCTAGCCAGGCTACTGAAATGTAGGTCAGTGATGGAAGTTTGACTTCTCCTTGATCGAAGCGACACACTGTATTTGACACAATGGACCGTGTTTCTTTTGTTGAGTGTGTTGCAGGCATGAAATATATATCCAAAATGAATGAACAAATCACAAAATTTTGTAAAATATTCCAAAATCTCTGGAAAAGGGGCTTGTACTTTATTCTTTATGAATAGACAAACCTGACCAGGTCACTTTTGACACGAAAGGCAGAAAAGTCAACGGGAAGAAACGACAAAGTTTAATTTAATTCAGACTGAGTGCAGAGGAAAATTTCACCTTTTTTGGAATGACTTTAAGTATTTTGGAGTCAAACAGTCACCACGGACCAATGTAAAGGTTGCACCAGCATTTAAAACTCATCTTTGGTTAACTCGATACTGACACACAAATCTGCACCATTAATCAATAGCAAACTGTCTGACCGATCTTCAGTGGACGGAGAGTTGCACAGTCCAAAATGGAGGAAGCTAGCGTAGCTCATTAGCTGTGTTTCACTATCCAGTTTTATAATCTCCTGTGTCGGAGTATAACTGCTCCAACAGAAAGCTGGTTTACAAACAGTTAGGACATATTCATATTCTGTGCGCGCCTCCTCCATTAATGAAGTTATTATAACTAAAGGTTTGGAACAAGACCACGGCTGTCTCTCTCTCTCACAAATCCAACCACCTCATTCTTAACATGCCCAGCCCTAGTAAGAAGCTATACACATGCATTTGCTATGATTACATTACAATCAAAAACTAGCAAGTCGCTAACTTTGCTGACACTGTCTAACAATCAAAAAACACATTGCAATATTACTTCTCTTCCTCTTGCTTGGTCAGTCTCTTTTTCTCTTCTTAGCATCCTCCATCAACATCCTCTTCTGCCTGTTCGCCTCATTACAGCTCAGGTGCTGCTCTCCACCTGATGCTTAAACTTGGGTGGCAAGCTAGCCATCAAAGCTAGCCAGCAACCAATGCAAGAGCACTTACAGTAACGTTACAAGTGTACAAGTATGTTATAGTTTTCTAAAATCAACTCCAGGTCCATATCAAACAGCTAAACCTGTTTGTGAAACCCTTGGCTGATTTAGCTTGAGTTGAAAACTAAGCTCAAAGTTAAACATCAAGCAAGTACCACAACACAAGACACAGCAAGCAGCTAATAAGTAAATACTGACTAGTCCAACAGAAAGAAGGCCTGCATCGTTCAGCTCTTTAAGCTTACGCCAAGGAAAAGCCACTCCCATTTTGACTCTTGTCTGGTCTCTAGCTCTCTTCGCAGCCTCTGCCGTGATATCCATACTGAGAATACCGAGCTACCTTCTTCCACTTACATTGTACATAACATAATTTTGCATCTATCTTGTAGCTAGCTGAAGGGTCCTGTTGGTGGCGTAAAACATTATGCCGTTGTTGTGATAAATGTCCTGCCCAGGACTTCAGTGTTATATAATGCCTTAGCAATGACAGAGACTCCCTTAACCGTGTTACAAGCGTATCATCAAAATTATTTTAAAAGAAAATTACAAAATAATGTTGCTGTAACTTTTGAACTTTATTTAAGATGGTAAAGACATTAGTTGATCAGTGACAAAGATCAGTTCATTAAAGCTCAATATTTTTCTTTAGCAGAACTCTGGAGCTCACAGGACGAGAGTGGGTTCACTTCATTGTCCAGGCGTATTCTTTGACCACGTCTGACAATCAAGCATCAGTGATGTGAACACAGAGTCCATCGGCCCTTGTCTTACTGGAGTCAGCATGTAACGTGGCCTACCCATTGAGTGCAATAGCTAGATCTGGGATGTCCATTCCATTTCCCTGCGACCAGGCGGCAGCCAGAATCCAATCCCCAGACTTCCTTTTCCCATGTAGATCAGTTTGTGCTTCAGCAATAAAGGCAAAAAAAGAATAAATTAAAACAAAAATGTCTCCATCACCATAGTCACTATAAGTAATGATATGTCCAGCTGTTAATAATCCATCCATCCATCCATCGTCAACCGCTTATCCTGTGTACAGGGTCGCGGGCGGCTGGAGCCAATCCCAGCTGACATCGGGCGAGAGGTGGGGTACACCCTGGACAGGTCTCCAGTCCATCGCAAGGCCGCTGTTAATAATATATATAAATAATGTTTATGCCTACCATTGATTTCCAAAATCTTCCTTTCTTACCCCAGACATGATTTTCTCTGAGCTAACCCGTCTACATTCATCAGAAAGAAATAGAATTGAACAGAATATTATTCATAGGCCACCAGTTTGGAAATTTGTCTTCAGCTCACCAAACAAAAATCAACAAAATGAGAATTTTTTTTGTTATTGTTGTCAGAGGGACTCGATAGTGCCTCCTAGAGGCTCAAACTGGCTAAAGAAAGGATGGGAGCTATCTGACAAGTTATTTCTCACTTTCTTCCAAATCAAAGGCTGATTTTGGTTTCTGATCTGTGATTGGTTGGCTCTCTGAGCCTTCTGTCAAACTGGCTGACATGTGTTGAAGGGGGAGGGAACTACACTGACTTTATAATATATAAAGCTGAAATGACAAACTATTCAACAACAAGACATCAACAGCAACACGACATCACAGATCAACTGCTTTTACAAGACAAAGATGGCCAGCAAACATCTTCAGACTGGTAAGTATATTTCATATACAGTACTCTTACTCAGGGTAGTGTTTGATAAACCAGCAGAGCAACAACTTATTCTCCTCAGTTTTCATGAGCTTTAAAAGATTCCTCCTCTCAGGCATCACACTCAAGCATCCCATATATTTTACTGAACACTTACTCAGGATTCTGCCAGTATTAATTTAATATTAATTCATTCATTCATTTGTAAATTTAATCTTCACAGACCTTATTTGTTGTATTACACATCACTTGGATTCATAACAAAATTCACATTTTGTAACATCTATTTCTTAGGTTTATAAAATGTTTTTTGTTGCATTATGTTATATATTTTTAAGGTTGTGTTAATCCTAATACTTTAGGCACACCTAGTGAACACTGAATAAAAAATACATTTGCAGTCAGTACTCTGCTCAGCTTATATGATCATTCCAGTACTGTCATTTGTCATCATTCAACAGCAAATTTTATTGATAATTTGATTAATTGATTTTACAGGTTAAATTTAACTAAAAATTATAAATTAAACTTAACTAAAAACTTTTTAACTCAATGCCTTTGCATGCCATTTTTATGTTGTAACTACACATATAAATTTAAATTTCATACATTTCTTTTTCTTTTTACATTCTTTTTTACAGATTAAATTTAAAACTTTTAAACTCTACGCTTTTGCATATCATTAATTTCAAAACTGTAATGCTTATGCCACAACCTGGCTCAAGGCTGGACAGAGAAGGGGAGCTAAGTGGGGTGGGTTTTCACAATACATACAGTATGTTAAACTGTTCATTGAGTTGTACAAAGCATGTAACACAGTGAATCATACTCTTTAGATAGACATAGATTAACTGGTTTTGACACAAATACATGTAACTGGGTTCACAGTTGTCTTACTGGCTGAAGTCGAGTAATAGTTGCTGGCGGTCATCAATCTGATTTCGTTGAAGTTTCAAAAGGGGTGCCACAGGGCTCAATATTAGGTCATATACTGTTCACATTGTACAAGAGCATTGGTTACTAGCAGCTGTATTTGTTATTATGCTAACAACACGGCTATTTTCTCATCAGCACCTTCTATTGACAAATCTTTGGCTAATTTGAAGCCACATTACAGAATCTTCAGATACTTACTGTTTATGATATTATATAGTATATTCAGGTTATTGAATAATATTCAAGTTATTTTCTGTATTTTTTGAAAACTTTAATCAGGGCTATTTAAAAGGGCCTGATAAAAGTTTTCCAAAAATACAGATAAGACTAATTACATGCTCTTTTTACAGTACAGCACAGGCTCAAACCTTTCATACATAGTCTTTTCTGTCATGATTCATGCATGAAAGGGCTAAAAAAAATCCCAAGTACCTGGGTGTCTGCTTAGATAAAAATATATTATTCAAAACTCGTGTTGAGGAACTTTAAAAATGTGACTGTCGGTGAAATACAACACTGTAATACACATGATCTCTCTTCTCAATTACACTCTAATATGAACAAATAAAAAGTGTTGAAATGTTTTAATATGCATATCAATCCCCTTGGGGTCTGTTAGATTATGACAGAAGAAAGTGGTTTGAAATAATCAAAAGAGATGTAATAATTTCAGTATTAATAATTACTGTGTACAATTCTCCAACAGAGTCAGAGGAGCTGAGGATTGTGCTCGTTGGAAAGACTAAAGCTGGAAAGACTTCGACCATGAAAACCCTCCTGGGGGATGAACCTTGTTCAACTCCGCTATCTCCTGCCTCACAAACAACTGAGACCAAGAAAAGGGTAGGACAGTCTGATGGACAAAAAGTGCGTGTTATTGAAACACCAGGTTTTTTTAACACAAAGATGGCAAAAGATGAGGTGGAGGAAGAGATCGTAAAATGCATCGCACTTGCTGCTCCTGGTCCTCATGTGTTCCTGTATGTGCTGAAGCCAGAGGCTTTTACAAAAGAAGATCACAAAGCACTGGAAATCTTTAAGAATATTTTTGGCAAAGAGTCCATGAAATACACTTTGGCCTTGTTCACCCATGGAGATGAAAAGAATAAAATACCTGAGGAAATCATTACAGAATTCAGTGGGCGATACCATTCTTTTGACAACAAAAATAGGCCCACCAAACAAGTGCCTCAGCTACTGGAGAAGATCAAGGATATGGTCAAAGAAAACCAATATTACACCAATAAGATGTTCAAAGAGGCAGAGGAATACATGAGGGGACGGGGAGTGATACCTGGCAATGCAACACAAGATGACCTGGACAATATGGGAAATGAGATTTTAAATATGACCATGGGCGAGCCATTTAAAAGTTTACTGAAAGGTATACTTCAGATTATCAGAGAGAAGGAGGCAAACTGCACCACACAGTGAATTACTTTCATTACTTTCTAGTAGAGGTAACTTTGTCAATCAAATGAAGCAAAGCCATATAAGTGGAATGACTTTTCCTTAAGCCATACTTATGTTTATAAAGAATGAAATTAGAATCTAAATGAGAAAGGATCCCTTTGTAAACAATTTTTTCAAATACTTTTGAAAAACAAAGCAATATAGAGAAAGAGGAAAACTGCACCACACAGTGAATTGTCCACAAAAAATGAATTTCACTAGCAGAAAAAGTTATATAGTTGGGAAATCATAGTGGTAAAGGGGTGTAAATTAGACTGCTTTCTAATAATAATCTTATTTTTGTTGACAAAACAGATCATAATTAAACATCTTTTGTAATGTTGACGCATGGAGCATTATTTCAAAGTATTCATTGTGTAATTTGAAGGCTTGTAATGCAGCAAGAGTAAAACTGAAATGAAATTTAACTCAATTAAAAATTATGTAAGTATGTTACATTTGAAATAAGAAGTATGTTGTAAATAATGCCCCAAGACTAGAAGACAGTTTAAGGGAATAAATTTTTT